>NC_142499.1:9020161-9112661 GCF_965113065.1 Corylus avellana | reverse complement strand
ATTACAAATAAGGAAGCAAAATTAACCATAAAGAAACTTTTGAAAAGAAAAAACAGACGTACCGGGATGAGTGCAGTGGTTGAAAATGGATTCAACCATGGCTGTAACCTCATCTTCCCTAATGGGTCTCAGAGCTTCGAGCCTTTTTGGGGTGAAAAGCTCAAGAGTGCAAACTTTTCTGACCTTCACATAGTGGGGTCCATAATCCGCCCATATAAGATCCTTCCCATCCCTGCTAAACCTTGCAGCCGACCTATTTCTAAACCTGTCAGCAAGTTGCTGGTCATTCTCCTTGAGCACTTCCTTAGCCAGCTCCGAGCTCGACACGACCACGTTTAACGTGGACCCGAACCACACCGATATGATGGGGCCGTACGCCTGCGCCCACTCGGCAAAGCACCGGAACCTCACCGGCTTTACGTCGTACAGGTTGCCGACTATCGGCCACGGGCGAGGCCCCGGTGGGAGCTTGAATCTTAGCCTTTGGTAGAGCTTGTATGCGAGGAGGAGGAGGATGAGTGCGACGGGTAGTAGAGGGAGACCCATTTCTGCTTCTTTGGGCTTGAGCAAAAGAAACGGTTTATTATATAGAGGTCTTTTTTTTGTTTTTTTTTATTTATTTTTTTGAATTTTAAATTCCAAATAAGGGAGGTTTATTATATAGATTAGAGGTTGATAGTCGGACACGTATGCTACCAGTAGCCCGAGCAGGTAAATTCTTTCTAAACGACACAAATCAATTATATTAAACGACAAAAAAGTTAAAGTGAAAACGATTGGTGAGTGGCGCTCACAATTATGGAAAGGAAAAGGGACAACCTTTTTTTATTTTATTTTTTTTGATGAACAACATTAATTAATAATTACAAGACCAAAAATGGTATAGCATGTTTTTGTCGGCGATAGCTAGATAGATAACACAGTAAATTAATAAACAACTTCAATAATATCTTTGATTATGGAATTGAAGTGTACGTAGTAGGTATACCTAATTCAATTCTCATTGGCTTGTGTAAGTAGTTTAATGGAATGAGAGACTTCTAGAATGGAAGCCCACATTCCCCCGGTCCAATGGACAGCTTATCAAAATGCAGCTTACTTAAAGAGAAGTGATAGGAAACTAAACAAATGAATCCAGAAAAATTTTCAAACAGATGTGGCAATGGTTCTTAAATTAAAAAAAAAATGCAATACTCTTTCCCTTGTCTGTCATTTACGGTTTGCCACATCAGCTTGAAATTTTTTTTGGATTCATTTGTTTGGCTCCTTAGCACTTATCTACTTAAAAGTACACATATAAAATGATCTCATGGAAAGTAACATATAATGAAAGTTTCATTATCCAGTAACAATCTACCGTAGAAAGTAATGTATAATGGAAATTATAGAAAGAAAACTCATTAAAGGGTAGTAGAATTCATGAAAATACCAATAGGAGGCTAGACCAGGTATGCTCTTATCTCCTAATCCCCATCTCTTTACCCAATCTCATATATATACTTTTTATTGATTTGGCCAAAAGTAATTTTAATAGTCACATGACTCACATAACTTTTGGAGGGACTCAAGAAGGACACAAGAGGGACTTGTAACATTACTCAAGTATCGGAGGTAGTGCCATAGCCCCCTCCCCCTTTGGCGATGCACCACTCTGACGTTTGGCTGTCTTACATGATCCCAAATCGAGGACTAAGCGCATGTAGTCACTATTAATTTTTCTGAATCAACAAATTAGAATATTAAATAACTCAAATTGGTATAAACTCTAACATCGTACTCCTTACACATTCTTATTTCCTTTGCTAAGAGCACAAGTATTAGCAACTTTGTTCTTTAGATTTTCCTTCGCCGTGTCTTTTTCTAGGGTTGATGGGGTTCTTGGATTTGACTGTTCAAAGCTCGATCTACGTCCCTCCGTCAGACCCACCTCGACACGTGCCACTCCACCGCGTGCACCGGCCCTACCCACTTCCAACGGCACCTGCCGCTTCTAATTTTGGCAACCCCGCGACGGATCGTGACTCGCACCCACCTGTTTGTGGTTTTTTCACTTTCTGGCTAGAATCATCCAGCAGCCTTCCTTCGGTGGTGTTTTGTGAGCTTTTGTGTGTGTGTGTGTGTGTGTGTTTTTTTTTTGTTTTTTTTTTTTCATGTCTTTCCATTTTCCCTATATTTTGTGGTCCTAACCTGTTGGGTTGAGGATGTGAATAATTTCTTGGCTTGTAAGTCGAGAATGATGAGTTTCGGTAGGAGGATGTTGCTACCTATGTGTCGAATTGAGTTTGTTTGGAACAGACCTGTTGTTACAACTGAAGATTAGTCATGGGTTAGCGGATTTTGATGTTATATATATGTCTTGAATATCAGATTGTTATGTATGTATTTATGACTTGTAACCTTGTAGTTTCGGCTATGATTTTCTCAGAGCTTTTGCTCTGTGATGTAAGAGCTTTTATACTCGTGATCATTCATCAATTAATTAGACTGAAATGATTTTCCCTTCAAAAAATAAAAAATAAGTTTTACAATAACTTCCATTATAATTTTCATATAATATATCATTTAAATAAAAATTAGGAGAAAATAAAAAAGAGAAAAAGGAAAAGAAAATCTTGATGAGGAAAATAATTCCATCCCATTTAAAGGACATAACTTTTTTCCAAATCAGTCTGGAGGAAATATCTTCTAATCAATTTAAAATAGTGTCAAATGTCTATAAACATTTAAAAGGCACATTAAAGGACACAGTTTTTCTCCAAACTGGGTTGGAGGAATTTCCTCAAACCTGGTCTATAAAAATGACACGTGTCCCTTAAACATGTGAGATGCATATGTTTTTTTAATAGCAGGAGAAAGTTGGAGTAAATTTTATTAAAAATTTATGTGCATTTCATATGTTACTAAAAAAATAGACACATGTGACTAGGTTGAAGGAAATTCCTCTAACTCAGTTTGGAAGAAAACTTTGTCCCACATTAAATTCTTAACATCACTAATAACAGTTTACCAACTTAGACTAAATTTAATATATTTTTTAAATATTTATAAATACTTGCTATTTTAAATTGATTAATTTAGAGAACATTTCTGTCATTTTAAGTAATATATTAGCCAGAAACTATTCTTGTCAGAAACGATTCTCATAATCTTATCCGATGCTACTTCTCCCGATGCTATATTTGGTGTGGCCTAAGTTAAGCCGCATAGTAAAGAGGTGTGGCTAGGTGTTTCGTGTGGTTGCAAGGAGGGAAAGTCGTTATCTTGTTAAATGCACAGCTACCACCGCCTTAAAGCCTGTCTATTCCGTCTAAATATCTCCACTGAAATATATCACGCCTACTTCATACAGGTTTATTTATTTTCTAGTAAATGCAAAATCCAGCAGCCCTTGATTTCCTCTTGAACGTCTAAATTTTTTACCTAAGGGTTTTGAATTATAAATTGCATACTTTGAATTTATAAAGTGTCAGCGCGTGTGGGCTTAAATTTTTTTTTAATAAATAAGGTTATGAAGTGAATTAATTATCGTCACTCAGGACCTTGCTTTGACATTATTTTAAACTTATAGGAATAAGTAAATTTAATCATTTAATCATTACTTTAACAAACATCAATAGTCCAATGATTTGTAATGAGTCTAATATATATATATATATATATATATATATATATATATATATATTCGTAAGAATCTAGACTTAGAATGTGACAAAAAGTTTTGTTTTGATGTGCTTTACTCCATTCTTGACCTTATAATATGGAAGCTATTAGTGACAAGTATCTCATCGAGTCCATTGCATGTAACACACCATAAAAGGCAAAATTTAATAGATTTTTTTTTTTTTTTTTTTTTGGGGGGGGGGGGGGGGGGGGGTTGGGGGAAGTAACAATTTCTAATGCATTCAAAGAACAAGATCTTTAAAAAATATAAGTGGCTCTTCTCTTACTAGAGACTTCTCGCCTCTATTTCTTTCTCTAGAAAATTTCTTTGTAAGATTCTGTGTTCATCTTGCTACTAAAGATAGGGCTTCAACCGGTGTAAATTTTTATGATCGATCGATTGAGTACCAGGTCAATCGTTCGATCTTAGGGTTCCATCGATTGATCGATCATTCAATCCTTCAAAAATTCCCTTGAAAGTCCAAAATTCCAAACTCAACCCGACTCCAAAGGTCTTAGGTTAATTTAGAGTATACTTAACTTAAGTAAAACCAATTTTTATTTCGAGTTGTTACATCCATGAATTGGGAATTTGAATATGATGTGTTTCTTTGAACTTATTTACCTTGTTGATTTGCATAGTTGGAGCCCACCATGCTCTAATGTTTATGTTTTGTGTTAACAGTGCATTTTTCATTTGTGCATTTACTTTCTTGCATTATGCATTGCCCTTTTCTACTTCCCTTTAAGATGATCTTCCCCAGGACGCAGGAGAGAGTACTTAAATTCCATCCTTTGTGACAATAAGAGAGGGATCATGATCTATTGAAATTTTTAGAGAATTTCAGTTTCTAAAATTTTAAATTTAGGCCGTCCATTTTTCATCAAAGGGTTATTGTTCTGCCATGTGTCTCACTACTAATAAAATCATAAATATTTATTGTTCTGTAAGGTGTCCCACTACTTATTTTATTATTTTATTAGTAGTGGAACACATGACAGAACAATGACCCTTTGATTGAAAATTAACAATTTAGATTTGATATTTCAAAAACTGAAATTCTCCTAAGAATTTCAATGAATCCAGATCCAGAAGGGAGAGACTACTTCAAAATTTTAATGGACCAAGTTTTGGTCCAATCATAGCATCCACATGATTTCACTTTCTTAAGCCATTATTACATCCCCTTTTTTTTTTTTTACCAAAACTCTTAATGGGCCGAATACTCCTTAGGCTTTTTTTCTTTGGCCCATTTGGCTAAATTTCAAATTCTTTCAATTTCCTTGGACCCATTTTTGTACTTATACTTCTATTGGCTACATAAAAAGTTTCCAAAAATTTCCCCTTGTTCCTAATTTTCAAAACCAAAAATTTCGGCCCTATTTTATTTATTTTTTCTTTTTAAAGCCGAAACATCTCTTTTTATTGAAAATATATACTTAGAGCCCAAAATGCCTAACTTAGTCAATGAACCTTTCCCAGCTCACTGAGACATAAGTCTATAACTATGCAGCTCGAAGCCCAATAGCCTAGGCAGGACGCCAAAAACCCTATCTTAGTACGTCTACTTCCCCTTTTGTATTCTACTAGACTACTACGATGGGGTATTGCTTTATTTCTCTCATTCAGGAATAAAATATGATTTCAATTAGAATTTTATTATTACTTTTTTTATTTGGAATATATTACCAAACACCGTTAATTTGTTTTTAATTAAATCACACTAAATCACATGTAGTATTTGAATCTCAATTTGTCAACAAATGATTGTCTAATTTGTTCACTCAATAGCATATAAGTAGGGGTGGCAATTCGTGTTCATGTATTGGTAGCGGCGGATACACACCATGCCTGCCCCTGGTAATTTTTTTTTAAAAAAATATTTTTATTGCCAAATTTCATATCGTTGACACTTTTAGCCCCTATAAAACTTAGCCCAACCCAAATTTCAGTCCAAAACTCAGAGTAAACTGAAGAAGATGATGTTTTACACTACTTTTTACCTACCAGGTTACCACAAATTTTTATTTTTTATTTTATTATTATTATTTTTTTTGTGCTTGTTCATTGCTGTTGGCTACTACTACGTCGTGATTCTGTTATGTAAAGCCTATGATGAAAGTTCATTTGTCCGAGCAGTGAGTTGTCTTCCACAGGCTGTAACTTCATTATATTTTATTTCTGCCCCTATTAAGATAAATTTCTCAATCCGCCATTGAGTGTCGGGTTCGGATTGTGTCAAAGTATGAGTATAAGACTATATAGGTCAACCATAACTCGACCCATTTAATTAAATGAGTCAAAGTCATCAGTCCTAACCTTATAATTTTGTATTGGGTTTGTGTCGAGGTTAGCAGGTTATGTCAAAAATTACAAGCCATTATATCATTTGTCGGGTTCAAGTCGTGTCAAGATATAAATATAAGATTACATAAGTTAATCCTCACATGACCCATTTAATTAAACGAATTAGACTTCATAATCATAATCCTTTAATTTTATATTAAATTCATGTCGAATTAAGGGATAGTGTAAAAAATTATGAGCCCTATATATAAGTCTTGCGTCCAACAACTATAGTCAACATCCCTCAAATCTTAATAAAAAAAAAAGAAAAAGAAAAAGAAAAAAAGAAAAAGAAAAAAAACATCCCTCAAAGGCTCAAATCTTTCACACGAAAATCTCTTTTTCGCTCTTAAAATTAATCTAGGATTTTATTTTTTTATTTTTTATTTTCCTTTTTTCTAAAGATCATTTAAGTATTATTCAAGTAATAATACTGCTCACAGATCTTTTATGTACATTTCTTATGCATACCTTTGTTCGTATCTTTGATAATATTATATCTAGTTAGTTACGATACCTAATAACATTAATTTAAATCCAACCACGGAGATGAAATGTGTACACATATATGAAAATAATAATTTTCTCTTATATCTCACCAGAATTACAATTTTATCACAACTTCGTAATAGTAAAACCCCAAGGAGGATAAAGAAACAAACAAAATAAAAATTACATGTCCGCTGCCACACGTTTGTACAAGTGCGATGGCAACCTCGGATTGGCCACTGCTTGCAATGGGGTCCGCATGTAAGTGACCAATCCAGGATTTTCTGACATGTCAATCTCCTCTGGTTTGACCCCTTCAGGTGGTGTCCAAACAAAATGGTGCAATAGGTGACCAAGCATGGACGTGACCAAATTGATACCGAGTTGTGCACCGGGGCACACCCGCCGCCCCGCACCAAATGGAAGTAGCCGGAAGTCATGGCCCTTCATGTCGACGTCCTCCTCAAGGAACCGCTCCGGGCGGAACTCCATTGGGTTTTTCCACACGGCCGGGTCGCGTGCTACAGCCCAAACATTAACATGAACATTTGATCCCTTAGGGATGTCATAGCCACCAATTTTGACGTTGGCGTTGGCTCGATGGGGGAGCATCAATGGGGTTGGAGGGTGCAACCTCAAGGCTTCTTTGGCTAAAGATTGTAGGTAGGGCAGGGTCATAAAATCGGCTTCGGTCAACACGCGTTCCAATCCAATAACACGATCCAGCTCCTCTTGAGCCTTGTGTTGCACCCTTGGGTTCTTTATAAGCTCCGCCATAGCCCACTCTACCGAGATCGCAGTGGTGTCCATGCCTGCAGTGATCATGTCCTGCACACAGATCATGTGTTATAATTGTTTTCAAGCATTTGTCATTTTCACTAAACTTGTTCCAATAAACTTCTATCCTCTAAAGTTGTCAAATTAGAGAGAAAACTTCACTTAGCCCTCGGATGTGAAGTTCTCGCCCATTGCAAAACCCGTGACACATTCGGGTACTAAGTGAAATTTCTCTCAAATTCTGACTCGGGTTTCGGTAATCTTGCAAAGTAATAAAGGAATTTATGTATTTATTGGTATTTCTGAATCCAAAAGCAAAAGAAAAAAAAAAAAAAAAGTTTTGTTTAATTACCCAAAGGAGTCCAATGATGGTGTCCTCGCTAAGGTCATATTTGTCCTGCAAAGTGAGCAGGGCATCAACAAAATGCTGCTTGGCTCCGCCACTCTTCTCACGTGCCTGGGTGTGCTCCTCCATGATAGCTCGAGTGAGTCGGTCCCTCCTCGCCCCATGCTTGGCGAATGCGTCTTCCTCCAGGGGAAACATCCAGCGAAGCCATGGGATGTGCTCCGCCATGGCAAGGGATCCGCCAAGCTTCAGCCCATTGGCCACGATTGCCTTGAATTCCAACCCTTGCTCGTCGATTACGCCCTCTGAGTTCACAAACCGCTTCCCAAATGCCAGCCTTGTAATGTTGTTGAACGCCACTGCTCCCAAATATTTCTTCACCAGCAAACTTTTTCCATAATTCTCTGCCAAAACAAAATCTTTTCTTTTAATTTTTGCTGGTCAAATTAATTTTTTGTGTGGGAATTAAAAATAAGGAAGAAATAATGAAAATGATTTAATAAATTCTTGGGGAAACTTCATAAAATCTTTCTCAACTTTCACTCATTCTGACACTCTCTTCTAAAGTTTAAATACTCTTAATAAAAGGTATCGAACATTTAAAAATATGTTGCAAAAATAGTTTTTTTTTTTTTTTTAAAAAAGGATATTTTGAGAACTGTGATAAGATTTATTAGAAAATATCAACGGAATGAGGTAATTAAAAGGAATTGAAAGTTTGATACCTTTAATTTAAAGCTTTTGAGCTTTGAAAAGATAATTTCAAAAGGCGTGGACGGTTAAGAAAGTTTTCTAAAGTTTCTCCTAAAATTTTTGTTTTCTATTAGATTTACCTGCTTTCTTGTAGGACTTGTTGAAATTTACCAAACAATTAATCTTATATTTCTAGTACCCAAATTTGTTTTACCTCTATGTTTTAATAAAATATATTATGTATAGTTTACTTCTTGCTCTTTGATTTCAATTATATACCATGTCTTCTTTTTCTCTTAGTAAAGTGGTAATTAAGTTGAAGTTGATGTAGAGATTTAGAGCTAAGCTTTACAGAGAAAAAACAAAGAAAGAAAGGAACAAGCCAATCTGATATACTTGAGAGACTTTGGTTAAATTATTGTCCTTAAATTAACTTTAGTCATATGACGTGCCTGGATGTGCTGCTATACTATATATATATAGTTAGGTCCATGCCTTATTTTTATTTATTTGTTATTATCTTGCAAACTAATAAATAAATCTTATTTTTCCCTAAACACAGCATTACACGGATCGAGGTTCCGACATTCACAAGCAACGGGCCTCTCGCCTGGCAATGTTGCAAGTGGTGTACGTCACCATTCGGTGGGATCAAACAAGTTGACTTTATACACATATTGTAACCATAATAAAATAATAAAACAAATTTATCAAGAAACACACAAGGAAATAATTGCTGGACTCAAGATTTCTCCACTTTTACGCAATTTTATATAAACGAGTGTGTTTGTCATTTCAATTTTTTAATTTTAAATGTTAAACTGAATTACGATTTTATAATTGTAATTTTAAAAGTTATATTTTTAATTATATATTTAAAAATTATTATTTTTTATTGTGTTAAGCCTATAATACTAAATAATAGTATTTTGAGAAGTGTTAGAGAGCTAAACAAATGAACTCAATTTTTTTTTAAACTGAAATGGTAAATCGTGAATTACAGATAAGAGAGAGAATTGCATTATTTTTTTTAATTTAAAAACTCTTACTACGTCAGTTTGAAAATTTTTCTGAGTTATTATTTTGGAACATTTTAGTTAATGCGTCATCGATTATCATTTGAAAAAAAAAAAAAAAATGAAAGGGAAAAAAAGAAAAGAAAAAGAAAAAAAGGAGCGTACCAGGATTGGTGCAGTGGTTAAAAATGGATTCAACCATGGCTGTAACCTCATCTTCCCTAATGGGTCGAAGGCTCTCGAGCCTTTTGGGGGTGAAAAGCTCAAGAGTGCAAACCTTCCTGACCTTCACATAGTGGGGTCCATAATCGGCCCATATAAGATCCTTCCCATCCCTGCTAAACTTAGCCGCCGACCGACTTCTGTGCCTGTCAGCCAGCTGCTGGTCGTGTTCCTTGAGAACTTCCTTAGCCAGCTCCGTGTTCGACACGACCACGTTCAACGTGGACCCGAACCACACAGATATGATGGGGCCGTAGGCCTGTGCCCACTCGGCAAAGCACCGGAACCTCACCGGCTTTACGTCGTAGAGATTGCCGACGATCGGCCACGGGCGAGGCCCCGGTGGGAGCTTGAATCTTAGCCGTTGGTAGAGCTTGTATGCGAGGAGGAGGAGGAGAAGTGAGATGGGTATTAAAGAGAGAGACATTGGAGGAGAAGATAGAGAGAAAGGCATGGAGTTTTTCTCAGGAAATGGCTGGAGATCGAGAGGTTGATATAAATGAGAGAGGGAGTTGGTGATTACACTTGTCCTCGTTATGATTATGCAGGACGTTGAGGACAAATTATACCAGACTTACCAGTAACGCCATAAGCATGCTTGATCCTTTTTATTTTTTTATTTTTTCTATATATATTTT
Organism: Corylus avellana; assembly: GCF_965113065.1. Taxonomy (NCBI): domain Eukaryota; kingdom Viridiplantae; phylum Streptophyta; class Magnoliopsida; order Fagales; family Betulaceae; genus Corylus; species Corylus avellana. The sequence continues at coordinate 9,102,473 of NC_142499.1, read as the reverse complement.
TTGGCCAAAGATTTTTACCAAATCTCGTCCAAGGAATTTCTTTCGACTTAATTTATAAAAATGACACGTGTTATTTACATGTGAAAAATATATGTTTTTTTTTAAGGACAAAGTTAAAATAATTTTTATTAAAAAAATATGAGCTTTTCACATGCTATTTAAAAAGAAAAATGTTATGTGTTCTTCTGGTGTTTTTCTAGTGTCATTCTTATTCGAGGTGAATATTATTATTTTTTTTTTAAAAAAAGAAACTGACCCTTATTTCTCCCATATAATTTTTAGAAAATAATATCTATATACGATCAGGAGAACACGAGTACTACAATTCTCTTTTGCGTCATTATTGTATCCTTAAAAAAAATAAGGTGATTTTTAAAATTGCAATTCGATCAGAATCTAATAGGTGATCAAATCATAACGCTAATGGTAATTTTAAGTGTTACATCATTCTTGAAATGACAGAAAAAAAACTTGTAGTATTATTCGAAGAACACTAAGAGTAACATGAGAGCACCAAAAAATGTGTTTCTCAAGCTAAAAGTGACAATTATCATTTTTAGAGAATAGGTTAAATAAAATACATCAAATCTAATTTAAACGAAAACTCCGATATTATTATTATTATTATTATTTGCATATGTGAGATGCCTTTGTAGGTTTTGTTGGTGACGGTGGAGCGGCTACGAAATGTGGATCAATCACTGCGGCACTTTTGTTGTGGAGCACGTGGGGGGTGACGCGTGGGGACGGTGAGGATTAGTTCCATGGTAGTTGGTAAGGTGAGAATTAGTGAGAAAGATAAACAAAGTATGTGAAGGTATCAAAGTTGGTAAGGTAATAGACCTTTCCACTTTTGTCGTACAAAGACAAATAAGTTTTTTGTTTTTTGTTTTTTTTTGTAATTTTTTTTTAAATTTATAAAAGTACTGTTTTAATTTATGGGTTTTTACCTTTGTTTAAAATCACTTCCTTTGAAGTTCAAAACCCATCAAATTGTTCCTTAAGATTTAGTCTATTACCAAATTACTTGCGACACATGTACTATTGCATAATCAACTTTACCACGTCAAATGCATACCTTGGTAAATCACTACATGGACATCGTCGTTACTTGACCGGGCCTCATTGGGACCCCACTAGGACTCGACTGGGACATCATTAGTGTTGAGCTACAACAATATCGCTCTGCTCACGTGAAGTGATTTTAAAATATGTCTTACGGAATGCGATTTCGAATGCCATGAAAAATTTTGGTTTCTCTTACTGGACACCAATTAGTTTTCAAATAAAATAATTAAAGGTCTGACCCAACAAATGGTATTATAGCTAGGGTCATAGGTTTGAGTCGCGGGGGCGTCATCACCTCAACAATGCCACTCTGTTCATGTGGACGACTCTTAAAATATGTTTTGCATGGTGTGATTTTGAATATCATAAAATACTTTTGTTTCCCTCATTAGACACCAATTAATTTTCAAATGAGATGGTTAAAGGTTTAACCCAACCACTTGAACTTAATTAGGACTCAACTAGGATCTAATGGGACACCATTGGAACTTCACTGTTTTTTTTTTTTCTGACGGTGGGCCAAGAAATTTGATTGAGAAAGTTGGACGTAGATTTATCTCTAAGCCATTGAAACGGTTGGAAAAATGATAACGAAAGTTAAACCAACCCTACCAAACAAGAGCGCTAGAAGACGTTTGCCTTTCCACGGTGTAGTTTCAGTGAATTTGTTTGGGTGGAGTAGGAGTGTTCGGGGTCCACTCATAGTTGGTGGGTTGGTGAGATTGAGAAAGTTGTGCTTGGGAAGTGGGGGCAAATCATCATCGTTTCCTTCACAAAATAAATATAAAAATTAAAAAAATAAAAATAAATTTTTTGATAAGAAGCACTTTACTACTTTAGTTCACCTAACATTATCCATCAAATGATGATAATGACGAAAGGGTGACCAAATAAAAACGCAACTATTGTTTTGTCAAATCCAACACCACTCAAATGGGTAAACAATGAAAGATACTCGCCAAAGGATCATGGACAAGTTTATTTTAGGAAAACAAATCAAATATAATTTCTAGGTTTCTAGCGAATTCTATTTAGTTCCTAATTTTTAATTTCGACAATTAAATTTTTTGACAAAAAAGAAAAAGAATTCGTAGAAAATCTCATAGGTGAAGCAAATCAAACCTATTTTCGGACAAAGAAAAAAAAAAAAAAAAACAATAACAACCCATAATGGCTAGGAATGACCTGAAAATTTTATGAGAAATTAGGAACGTTGAAGTGAGTTGTGGCTTATAAATACGAAGATGAGCAGATACCAGGGGAAGGATATTCATGATACTAGGTTGGATTTTTGGCTTCACTTGAGTAAAGGATGGTTGAGTCATCCACAGGAAGTGCTGAGTCAGATGTTTAACGGAAGGATTTCAATAAAGAAAATGCCTATAGGTTTTCCTTTAATTTGGATTATTTGAGGGTTATCCAACTTGAGTTGTGAGGATGTGAATACGAATGACGAATGAGATATATATATATATATATATATATATATATATATATATATATATATATATATATATATATATATTGTTTTGGAGCATGAGTAAAGAAGAAGAAAACCTACTTAAATCATAGTTTAATTGGTTTGATGGATTTATATTTTATGTCAAAGTATCCATCTAACATGTCTCCCAACTTTCTTAAGACATTAAAACATACACAACAGACTCTTATGTCATACCCTACAAATTATGTGCTAATGTGCTTGTATCAGATCAGATCAAACATGTGAATTCTCAAATGCCTAAAGTAAGTAACCAACTTAAAAACTCTATTATCAGATTATGTGTTCAAAATTTTAAGCTCACCAATAAAAATTAAATCACAATTCTTTCAGATCAACAAAATTTTTTAAATAAACATGAACATGTTTTTTTTTTTTTTTTTTTTTTTTTTAATAACAAAAATGGGACAAAGTGTGTGCAAATGACTCCCATACTCCCAAACTTAAATTATACATTGTCCCCAATGTGTGTATATCATGGAAAGATCTTACTCGGGAGATGAAAAAACACTAGCTGGATAGGTATGGCTCGTAGCACACCCCCAAACTTGAACGCAAGCACACTTATCCTTGAAAATCAAGACATTAAAATAACAATGGAAAAAAAAACGAAAAAAAAAAAATTAAAAAGGAAATAAAAAAGATATGCTATGGGGTGCCTCCCATAAACGCTAAGTTTAACGTCTTCAGTCAGACTGTTGTACTCCTTTTAAACTTGAAGCACCAGTCTTTTCTTCTCTTGCATCAAAGAGACTGAATTTTTCCAACCGCAGGATGATTCCAAATGTCTTCAGATTGGGCCGGATCAATCTCGGTCTTCTCAAATAGTTTCTCATCAGGAAGGGAATCATGAACTGGAATAATATGAGGAGAATATTTAGAGAGTCTATCTATCTTGATGTCCTTAATTTGCTTATTTAATAGCTCTAACAGACTATTCTCCTGGCCTATTGGTAATTCAGGAATAGGAGTTAATGTTGAAGATGCCTCAAAGAAATGCACGGTTTCAACAATGTCCTCAGTAACATCCTCATAGCCTAGCTCAATGTCTTGCCTTGTGAAACTGGGAACTTTTTCATGTTCCTTGGAAGTTGTGACTTGAGCTGATGATTTTGTATTGTCTCATCAGTCCCTACCGGTGGAAGATGGTAGGAAGGGCTGCTTGGTAGATTCTTGAGTGTGCATTCCTTGGGCTGAATTCTGTGAAGCTTGATCTCTCCATGATAAATTTGGATGGTTTCTCCATCTTGGGTTGTAAGAATTGGAGAACGGATCGTTGCCCGGTCCGGAGAATGTTGCATTCACCTGCTTATTAGAAAAGTCAGAAAATTGTCTTGCATTAGGACATTCATTAACTTGATGCAAAATGAACAAGGGCCATGATGTGTGGTCGTGTGAGGAGAGTTAGTAGCAGCGAAACCAGCCTCCATCATTTGACCTAATTTTTGAGTTATAGCATCCACAACTTTGGTAGCTACATCCGAGGAATTTCCTACTTCAAAAAGACTTTAGGTCTTTGGTGCTTTGGGTGCAGGTGCCCTGCGTCTAGTTGAAGCATGATGCACTAAATTGTCACTAAGGGTCTTAAAAAGAGTCCATGCTTTGTGCTCACTTTTCATCATAAGGGTCTCGCCACAAGAGACATCAATGATTTGTCTATGAGGCTCGGTTAAGCCATCATAGAAGTATTGCACTAGCTACCATTTCGAGACTGCTTGATGCGGACACTTCCTAAGAAGGTCATTTAATCTCTCCCAAGTCTTATAAAATTTTTCCCCATCATATTGGGAGAAACCCATGATGGCTCTCCTATAGTCGTTGGTCTTTCCTATTGGGAAGTACTTCTTTAAGAACTCTTGTTGCATCTGAGCCCTAGAAGTGATGGCGTTGGGTCCTAAGGAATTGAACCAATGCTTGGCTCATTCCTTAAGTGAGAAGGGAAAAGACGCATCTTTAAGGCATCTTTAGAGAAGCCATTCAGCTTGATGGTGGAGCAGACTTTGAGAAACTTCTCGAGGTGCTCGTAAGGGTTGGGATTCTCAAGTCCAAGAAAACATGCTAGCATTTGAATAGTGTTGGACTTGATTTCATAATGAGCTGCCGTAACATCTGGCAGTCGAAGGCGTGAGGAAGAAGTGTAAGTGGTTGAGAGATAGTGATCTCTTAGAGCCAAGGGGCTAACCTTCTCCAGCCATTGTCTTAGTGGGATGCTCTCTTAGCAAATTAGAGTTCCTTTTGAACCTAAATTATCTAAGAGTGCGTTCAATGTCAAGGTCACAAGAGATTAAAGGCAATGATAAAGAACGACGATCTAACATAAACTAATAGAAACAAAAAATAAAAACAAAAAATAGTAAAAATAAATAAAAATAAAAGCTCACAAATGGACCTGAGATTGTAGCCTTGGAGTGTTGGAAATTCAGAATTGGAATCGAGTAAGTAGCCGTTGGTGCGCTCGATAGCATAGGAGAGGGCGCTCAAGTGCACTGCCGATGTTGGGCTTGAGCGCAGGCTGGTTGTGCTTGAGCGCACGGGTGTTGAGTCTCCTAGGCAGTTGGGACCTGAACAGAAAAAAAAAAGAAAAAGAAAAAGAAAAAGAAAAAGAAAAATAACAGAAAATAAAGTTATATAAAAGAAAATAATAATAATAATAAAGAAAAGCAGAAAGTAACCGTTTGCAGTCTCCGGCAACGACGCCAAAAATTGATGTGGTCTTTTTGTGTGCAAAAATATCAATAATAAAATAACCACTCGCAATATGACGAATCCTTGTAGGATAGGGCTATATTGAGAGTGTTGAACCTCAAGGACTACACATGCGTTGTTATCAAGTTTGTCAAGATCAAAAGTAACTTAAATAGAAAGTTAAATGATTTGTTTTTGTTTTCTAAAAATAAATACATAAAAGTAAGGATAGATAGTAATGAGAGAAATAATAGGAGGTTGATTTCATCGCTAGCCGTATAACAATGGTCAATCATAAATTAACAAGGAAAATTCATACTATGCATGATATAGGGCTCATCTCACTCGAGTAGTCAAGAAAATACCATAATTAAAAAATAAGTATAGTCCATCTTTGGTTGACACAGACCATCTGTCAGACCTCTAGATACGGTACGGTCCATTTTTCCTAGGTATGGACTATCAAATATCTTAATTAGTTTCACACAATCAATAGAGAATCATAACTAATCTTTAGGTCGTATGAATTATCTATCTAAATTACACTAAGGTAGGGTGTAGAGTAATTTGCCTTCCCTAGGCATGGCCTATCAAATCCTATTGATCTTGTGTCAATTAAAACCGTTGGATAACAATCATTCATATAATCACAAAAAAATATGAAATATTGAGTTTAATCAGTATAACAATCATAATGATTGAATATAAACGTTAAGATCAATTCTCATCGTTATACAGCCATTGTTACTTGAAAAGGGGTACATCAACACTCTATTACGAATTTAGCCGCTCATGCTTGTGCTAGAATGGCCTCTTGCCATGTTCATCTTTTCTTCAACTCTTCAAGCCACCAAGAAGATATTTTATGTTCAAAACTAAGCGCACCTCTCTTCAAGGCTTAGAGGCCTATTTATAGGATGTAAAACAAATGTTAGAAGCCCTAGGAATCCCATAAAAATTGTACTTCGGTCTCCTAGTCAAATTAGGAAGCAATCCTAGTACAAATTGGAATAGAATTTGTCTAGATTTGCGTTCTTATATTGTGGGACAATTTTGGCATAGCAAATGACCGAATTAGGAAAATCTTATTTCACAAAGATTTGTAGTATTTTGAGTTAGCTTTCCAATGCTACTAATGTCATCTCAAGCCAATAATTTAGCAGAAAGTTATGGTCAAAATACTGAGATTTGTACAGAATCCAAATTTGAATCCAATCCGATTTTAACTCCAATTAGAAAATTTTCGATTTAATCCTTTCATTGATTGAATTAAACATATCCACATCATATAGGTCCTCTATTATGATTGGTGATGTACAAATTTAATTGTACTCGCAAGCGCACAAGTCGTGTGCAGTAAAGTGTGTGCAAGTGCGAGGTCGAATCCACAGGGAGACGTGTTTGCAAAAATTAATTTTCTAGTTTAACCTAATTTTATCTTAACCTAGTTCCAATTTTTGTAATTGTATCGTGCAAAATCATAAACTAAACTAAACAATTTGAGAATAAGTAATGTCAAATTACTAAGGTTTCCGAATCCCCCTCGCCAAATCAAACAACATGTCTTGCATTTTATGCATACAATATTCAATCCAAATACATTGTTCAAAAGTTGTAAACATGCAAATGAAATCATTCGATGAATCCATTTGTTAAAAGAATCACAACGAATATTTAATTGAGATCAAATCATCCACTGTATCCGTAGATCACAATGGATATTAGTCTCAATCCAATCATTCGATGTACCCCCAGACGAAACACAACGAATATTAAATTAAGCATGAGTATATTACCAACATTTAATCAATTAAACTTAATTAAACTGTTGAATTCGCTTTTGAACAACACTTTCATAAAATAGTCTCATTGTATGTACAAAATGACAAGACATGTATGTTTATCAATGATGAGGCTTCATCTTCAACCTTAGTTGAAGGTTTTAGCCTCTCATGATAACAAAAACAACAAACAATTGAATTGACATCATGAGAAAAATAAAACTTACAATGGAAAACAAAGCACAAGCTTCCTGATGACAATACGTCGTATTTTAGCTTAAAATGGCGCCTCCCAATGTGTGTTTACAAGAGAAAAATGTTGTATATAAATAATAAAAACTAGGGTTCAGCGCTGCCAGGTAAGCGGGAGTGCGCTCGAGCGCACTCGGCTCTTCAGGGCTCCTGCGGCGCAACACTTAAGCGATGCATGCTAGGGCTGATGTGGTCGTGCACTCGAGCGTGCCATGCTTGCGCTCGAGCGCAGGTGTGCTCGATCGTCGCTCTGTGCGCTCGATCGCACTTCCAGGGATCTTCAATTCTTTTGCTTATTTCCACCCTCAAACCACAGTTTTCTCTTAATGACCTGCAACACGCCACAACACCAAAACTAACAAAAAACATTAGGAATTAACACAGCTAAGAGCTTAACAAACATAAGTTAAGGGGCCCAAATATACAATATTTGGCACTCATCAAATACCCCCAAACTTACATTTTGCTAGTCCCTTAGCAAAACAGAATGAAAACAAGAAACATGAGTCCGCTGTCGTGGGAGAAACGATTGCATTTAGCATATGCAACAAGCCTTTTAAACCCCTAGGCATCCCTAGAGGACGAGTGAAGTCTCGTGAGGGTTTAACAGTAATGATACCCACAAACATTTATGCATTATGTTATTTGACAAACAAGGACTTCCACTCAAACATATAGTTTTTAACATCATGAGCAGGTTTATCACAGTGAACACTACAAACACATCATCAAGACAACCACAAATCATTCAACTAAAAGATGGAAATTTGAGACAACACATGTTCCAATAAGTGCAATGTGAGACTAACATATGATCATGAGGCTTCAACTTATTCTCAAACTTGGGTGTACCTTAAAAGTGATAGGAATTCGCTTAAATGAAACAACCAAGGCTTAACATTTATTATTATTATTATTTTTTATATTTTATTTTATTATTTTATTTCTTTTTTTCTTTTATTTTTGTGTATAGGCTGTGCAATGCTTAGCTTCCTTAAGCTTTCTAATTGACCTATGTAACGAGTGTTGGGCCAGAGACTCCCAAACCAAATGGTTTTAGGGCACTAGATGTAGAAACATCCCTAAAGGCTTAATTACTCAAGTCAACTAGGCTACGAAGTCAAACTAGCCATACAACCAACCAGGTTAGGTTTCTCATCTTTTTACGCGAACACTCAATGCTTTGTGAGGCATGACGTCCGGTTAGTCAATGAGAAGCTCAAACTGATTTTTTTTTTTTTTTGTTTTTTCTAAATTTTTTTTTTTTTTTTTTTAAGCCAAAGTTTCATCACACTTCATCATACCAATCTCAAAATACACCATAATCAAGTCAAATCTTATACCTCACTGATTCTATGCTAGTGTGCTCATGGTGATAAACTCAAACATGTGAAATCTCTCTAATCCAACAATGAGTCAAAAGACTCAGATTCCCAATGACATTCTATGTTCAGAATGCTAAATAGACCAATGACATGCAAACCACATAATAGGTTTTACCCTTGATTAATCAATAACATAGCAATTTTTTTTTTTTTTTTTTTTTTTTTTTTTTAAACAAAAGAACACAAATTATCAAGGAAAAAGACAGAGAAATGTCTACCCCAACCCCCAAACTAAAATGACACATTGTCCCCAATGGGTCCAGAGATACAATACCAGGTGAGCGGCACAAGTCAATTGGAACGTAGGAAAACGCTCCCCCAAACTTGAATGGTAGACACTTGCCTTGAAAAACACAACAGAATCAAACAAACAAGATAAAATGGTAAGGAAAGAATTAGGGTTGCCTCCCAAAAGCGCTAAGTTTTAAGTCTTCAGCCAGACTCGCCACAAAAGACGACAATCACTCAGGATAACTCGGATCCTCCAACAATGTCGTCTCGATCTCCTTACTCCTCAACTCTAAGAATGGTTTTAATCTATGCCCATTCACCTTGAAGGTGTTACCATTCTTAGGATCCTCAATCTCGATGGCCCCATGAGGAAAATTGACCGAATGATAAATGGGCCTGCCCACTAAGATTTTAACTTGCCTGGGAAAAGATGCAGCCATGAATTGTAAAGAAGGACTCTCTCACCCGGCTTAAAAGACCATCTCAATATGCGCTGGTCATGAGCCTTCTTCATCTGTGCCTTGTACAACCACGCAGAATCATAAGCATCATTCCGCAACTCCTCCAATTCATTGAGTTGGAGCTTCCTTTGTGAGCCAACCTTCAAAAGATTGAAGTTCAGCTGCTTGATGGCCCAATATGCTCTATGCTCCAACTCCACGGGAAGATGGTATGCTTTCCCGTACACAAGCCGATAGGGTGACATATCAATCGGGGTCTTGAAAGCTGCCCTATATGCCCACAGTGCATCACTCAATCCCAGAGACCAATCTTTTCTGTTGGGGTTTACCGTCTTTTCCAAAATATGCTTGATCTCTCAATTGGAAACTTCAATCTGTCCACTCGTCTGTGGGTGATACGGGGTGGCAACCTTATGTGTGATGAAATACTTCTTCATCAACTGCTCAAAAATCCGATTGCAAAAATGCTTACCTCCATCACTTATAATTGCTCGAGGTGTACCAAAACGAGCAAAGATAGTGTCTCTAAAAAATTGGACCACAACTCTGTGGTCATTGGTCTTGCATGCAACCGCCTCCACCCATTTGGACACATAGTCCACAGCAACCAAGATGTACAGATAGCCAAAGGAGTTCGGGAAAGGTCCCATGAAATCGATGCCCCATACATCAAAAATCTCAACGATGAAAATGGGACTGAGGGGCATCATATTCCTCCTGGAGATACTCCCGAGCTTCTGACACCGCTCACAAGATAGGCAATAAGTATGGGCATCTCTAAAAAGGGTAGGCCAATAGAATCCACACTGCAAAATCTTGGCAGTGGTCTTCTTAGCACTGAAATGGCCTCCACAAGCATGATCATGACAAAATGAGATGACCATGGACAAAAAGGTGCTTCACCAGGTAAGGATCGTCTCAGAAAAGGTGCTTCACCATGGACAAAAATTTGGACCTATCTTGTCGCCCCCACTGCTGAGGTAGTTGGCCGGTGACGAGATAGTTCACTATGTCAGCAAAGCATGGTGTGGGCTCATGAGCAATGTGCATAAAGTGCTCATTAGGGAAAGTCTCCGAAATGGGGCTGGCGTCCTCGGTGTAATCCACAGTCAATCTAGACAAATGATCCGCCACCACATTTTCGGAACCCTTCTTGTCTCGAATTTCTATGTCAAACACCTGAAGTAGCAAAATCCATAGGATCAGACGAGATTTAGCATCTTTTTTGGAAAAAAGATACTTCAATGCTACGTGATCTGAAAAGATGATGACTTTAGATACTAGCAAATAGGATCTAAACTTGTCTAGTGCAAAAACGACTGCCAACAACTCCTTCTCCGTGGTGGAGTAGTTGAGTTGTGCATCGTTCAGAGTCCTGCTCGCAAAGTAAATGACATGGGGTAGTTTATCAACACGCTGCCCCAAAACAGCTCCAACTGCATAATCCGATGCGTCACACATGATCTTAAAAGGTACACCCCAGTTGGGTGGTTGAATAATAAGTGTGGACGTTAGAATGCTCTTAAGGTCCCCAAATGCTCTCTTGCAATCCTCATCGAATACAAATGGGGCATCCTTCACCAACAACTTGCACAAGGGCCTGGCAATCTTGCTAAAGTCTTGGATAAACAGCCTGTAGAATCCTGCATGGCCCAGAAAAGAACAAACCTCCTTCACTGTACGTGGGGGTGGAAGGTTGGAAATCAGATCCACCTTTGCTTTATCAACCTCTATCCCCCTCTGAGATATGACGTGCCCCAATACAATACCTTGCTTGACCATAAAATGGCACTTCTCCCAATTGAGCACCAGGTTCTTCTCCTTGCACCGTACTAATACCAAAGTCAAGCGGTGCAAACAATCATCAAAGGATGACCCGAAGACAGAGAAGTCGTCCATGAAAATCTCTAAGAAACGCTCTACCATGTTAGAAAAAATACTGATCATGCACCGCTGAAAAGTAGTGGGTGCGTTGCATAACCCAAAGGGCATGCAACGGTAGGCGAAAGTCCCAAAAAGACAGGTAAACGTCGTCTTCTCCTGATCTTCTGGGTCCACAGGGACCTGGTTATATCCAGAATAACCATCCAAAAAACAATAGTACTCATGCCCAGCCAAGCGCTCCACCATTTGATCAGTAAATGGAAGCGGGAAGTGATCCTTTCTGGTGGTAGCATTCAACTTCCAATAGTCTATGCATACTCTCCATCCTGATTGAATACGAGTTAGGACCAACTCATCGTCCTGGTTCTTCACTGCCGTCAATCCAGCCCGCTTGGGCACAACATGAATCGGGCTCACCCACTTGTTATCAGAGATGGGATAAATGATCCCTGCATCCAACAACTTTATCACTTCAATCCTCACCACCTCTTGCATAGCTGGGTTAAGCCTCCTCTGTGGCTCCCTCGATGGCTTAGCATTCTCCTCCAAATGTATCTGATGCATCACCACCGAGGGACTGATCCCCTTGATATCCTCAATAGTCCAGTTGATAGCTTCTTTGTGCTCTCTTATAACCTCTAACAATTTCTCCTCTTGAGCATCAACCAAGTCTGAAGCTATAATCACAGGCAATGAATTTGCTGGACCTAGGAACTTATACTTGAGAGTGTCCGATAGAGGTTTAAGTTCCTTCTTGGGGGGATCAGGTACTGCTATCTCCTCCTTCTCACTGCTCAGTAGAGGAGCAGTCTCCAAAATTGCATCTGCTTGCTCAAGCAATTTGTCCAAGTCCAAATCTTCTCCGAACTGAGCAAGGCATGCCTCCAGGGGGTCATCTATGCTTGATTCTTCAACAACCTCCTCAATGATCTCCTCTATCAAGCATACTTGTTGCATTTCCTCATATTCCAATGGTTGCTTTCTAATATGAAAAATATTAAGCTCCATTGTCATATTTCCAAAGGAAATCTTCATCACCCCCATCCTACAATTGATTAGGGCGTTAGCCGTAGCTAGAAGTGGTCGCCCTAAGATCATCGGCATTTGACTCCCCACATTTGGAACCGGCTCCGTGTCAAGCATAATAAAATCCACGGGGAAATAAAACTTATCCACCTTAATCAAGACATCCTCTATTATTCCCTGTGGAACCTTCACTGACCTGTCAACTAATTGCAGTGTCATGGAAGTGGGCCTCAACTCTCCTAGCCCCAACTGCACATAAACTGAGTAGGGCAACAAATTTACACTTGCTCCAAGATCCACTAATGCCCTTTCAACTTGGCTGACTCCTATCATGCAAGAAATAGTGGGACATCCAGGGTCCTTGTACTTGAGGGGTAACTTGCATTGCAGGATTGAACTAACCTGGTCGGTTAGGAATGCCTTCTTCAGAACATTCGTCCTCCTCTTCACTGTAATCAAGTCCTTTAAGAACTTGGCATATGAAGGTACTTGTTGGATGGCGTCCAAAAATGGGATATTGATCTGGACCTGCTTGAACACCTTCAGAATGTCCTCAAACTTCCCTCCTTTCTTGGGTGCTTGCAACGTTTTAGGGTAAGGTGCTTTCGGCACAAATGACCTAGGAGGGTCCTCAATAATGGGTGTGGCTGTAGATGGCTCGGCATCTCTCTTCTCTTTGTTGCCACTCTTTTCCCTTTCTTGCCCCGCAGGGTCTTCTTCTCGCTCAACCACCTGATTGTCCACTTGTCTCTCTGACCTCAGTGTGACAATTGCATGCACATGTTCTTGCCCGTGTGTAGAACTCGAGGAATTTCCAACTATATAATGTCCTTTTGGGTTGGTCACGGGCTGACTGGGCAATTTCCCCTTTTCTCTCTCACCCAAGTGATTGGCGATCTGTCCAATCTGACTTTTCATCTTCGCAATTGCTTGGGTGTTAACCATGGTGGCATTCTTCACTTCATCTATCGCTTGGGTGTTTGCCATGGTGGAGTTCTTGAGCTCTTGTATGGCCTGGCTATTTGATTGTATGAATGCCTTCATTGTTTCTTCCAACGATGATTGTGACGCAGATGCATAAGGTTGCGCTGGTTGAGCCGAACGACCATGATTTTGAGCATGTGTGGGAAATCCTTGGTTCATTGATTGGCTCTGCTTCCATGAGAAATTAGGGTGGTTTCGCCACCCTGGATTATATGTCTCCGAATATGGTCCGCTTGCTTGCTTCCTAAAGTCATTGAAAGCGTTCACTTGTTCCATGGAGTACTCGGCAAAAGCCAATGAAAATGGACAATTCTGTGCTAAGTGCGTAGGATTAGCACAGATGGAACAACAATCAACATTGAATGTGTTGGCAACATTAACGGACTGACCCATTGCAAGAGCTTGAACCTTCTTGGTCAGGGCATCTATCTTTATCTTCACATCAGTGTCCTCCTTAACCTCATAGATGCCACCTTTCTTGGGGATACGGGTAGATTTATCCCGACAACTTGAAAAATCCCACTGCTGTGAGTTGTCGGACAACTTGTCTATTGCCTTATACGCTGCATCCCCTGTCAAACTTAAGAATGCTCCTCCATTCATTGACTCCATCATACTACGGTTGGATTGGGTCAATCCTTGGTAAAAAAACTGAACGAGTCTCCACTTCTCATAACCATGTGGAGGGCATCTTATCAATAACTCCTTAAATCTTTCCCAACACTCCGAAAATTTCTTGTCCTCCTCCTGAGTGAAGGAACTTATTTCCTTTCTGCATTCATTGACCTTCAACATTGGGAAATACTTGTTATAGAACTTGCTTAACAAGCTTTCCCAAGATATAATGGACCCGGGCATGTTGGAGTCCAACCATGCCCTGGCTTTGTCTTACAAAGAGAAAGGAAATAGTCTGAGATGGACAGACTCTTCGGAGAAATTTTGAAATTTGAAAGTGGCGCATATGTCCTTGAATTTCTTTAAATGACTGCAAGGATTTTCAAGTTCTAGGCCATGGAACAATGGTAGGAGTTGGATGACATGAGGTTTCAAATCAAAATGAGTAGCATTGGTTGGTGGCAACACTATGCACGAATGGGATATAGTGAAGTCCACAGGTGCGAACAACTCCCTAAGTGACGTAGTGAAGTCCACATTCCAAGCTCTAGCTTGCTCGGGATTTCCAGCTCTAGCATCCTCATGCTCAACCCTAGGTTGCTTTATATTCTGGGGTATGTTATCTTGTTGGTCTCCCATTTCGCCTCTATTCCCACTCTCAACAAGTGCTCTTCGAGTTCTCCTAAGAATTCTGTCAATGTCGGGGTCTAAGGGTATCAATTCTAGGTTCAAGGATCTCCGACCAAGCATGCACCAAACACGAATGCTCAAATAAACTAGCTAAATAACAATGAAGTATTCACAAAATGAAGAATAAACAAAAGAATTTGCAGAACAAAATTAAAAAAAAAAAAAAAAAAAAAAGAGAAAAAATTTCACTTAGCTGCTTCTGGTATGCTGATGCTGCCAGCGGAGATACGCTCGAGCGTAGGAATTTCTGATCGAGCGTGAATGTGTGCCCTCTGGGAGTGCGCTCGATCGTTATAGAGGTGCGATCGAGCGTATACGTGCTTTGAATGCAAGCACAGAAAGTTATGGTCAAAATACTGAGATTTGTACCGAATCCAAATTTGAATCCAATCCGATTTTAACTCCAATTAGAAAATTTTCGATTTAATCCTTTCATTGATTTAATTAAACTTATTCACATCATATAAGTCCTCTATTATGATTCTTGATGTACAAATTTAATTGTACTCGCAAGCGCACGAGTCGTGTGTAGTAAAGTGTGTGCAAGTGCGAGGTCGAATCCACAGGGAGACGTGTTTGCAAAAATTAATTTTCTAGTTTAACCTAATTTTATCTTAACCTAGTTCCAATTTTTGTAATTGTGTCGTGCAAAATCATAAACTAAACTAAACAATTTGAGAATAAGTAATGTCAAATTACTAAGGTTTCCGAATCCCCCTCGCCAAATCAAACAACATGTCTTGCATTTTCTGCATACAATATTCAATCCAAATACATTGTTCAAAAGTTGTAAACATGCAAATGAAATCATTCGATGAATCCATTCGTTAAAAGAATCACAACGAATATTTAATTGAGATCAAATCATCCACTGTATCCGTAGATCACAATGGATATTAGTCTCAATCCAATCATTCGATGTACCCCCAGACGAAATACAACGAATATTAAATTAAGCATGAGTATATTACCAACATTTAATCAATTAAACTTAATTAAACTGTTGAATTGGCTTTTGAACAACACTTTCATAAAATAGTCTCATTGTATGTACAAAATGACAAGACATGTATGTTTATCAATGATGAGGCTTCATTTTCAACCTTAGTTGAAGGTTTTAGCCTCTCATGATAACAAAAACAACAAACAATTGAATTGACATCATGAGAAAAATAAAACTTACAATGAAAAACGAAGCACAAGCTTAGGGACGACAATACGACGTATTTTAGCTTAAAACGGCGCCTCCCAATGTGTGTTTACAAGAGAAAAACGTTGTATATAAATAATAAAAGCTAGGGTTCAGCGCTGCCAGGTCAGCGTGAGTGCGCTCGATTGCACTCGAAGTGCGCTAGAGCGTACTCGGCTCTTTAGGGCTCCTGCGGCGCAGCACTTAAGCGATGCATGCTAGGGCTGACGTAGTCGTGCGCTCGAGTGTGCCATGCTTGCACTCGAAGGCAGGTGCGCTCGATAGTCGCTCTGTGCGCTCGATCGCACTTCTAGGGGTGTTCAATTCTTTTGCTTATTTCCACCCTCAAACCACAGTTTTCTCTTAATGACCTGCAACACGCCACAACACCAAAACTAAAAAAAAACATCAGAAATTAACACAGCTAAGAGCTTAACAAACATAAGTTAAGGGGCCCAACCAAAGAAATTTATAAATCAAGTTTTTCACTCTTGTCTTTTTGCAATGATTACAGCGTAAAAACAGTTGAACACGTTTATGCTTTAAATAAACATCATGATACATGTCAATTACTTTCCAAAGAAGTAATGAAAAAACTTAGAGAAAAGAAAATGAATTTCCTTCATGTAGGATTAATCCAAGTTGCGGTAAAACCCGTAGTCCGTCTAGGAATTAATGCCTCTGTACTTTTGTGTTTAAGAGATGCAAGATATAAAGATTACAGCACTAGCATGTTAGGAGTCGTTGAATCTAGTCTACATAAAGGACCAATTTATTTCGACTGTTTCCCTGACTTCACTTTAAGTTTAAGTGATCCACAGATCTTAAAAGCTTTAACTTTGAACATAAAAATAGCAGGTTATGATATGTTAGAAGGAAGCCAACCTTTAGCATTAATTACAGATTTTATTATAAATCACTGAAAACAAATCTTAATGTGCATGCTCTTGTTAAAAGTCCCAAAGATAAAACTTTACTTATACAGACACGCTCTTGTGATGCAAATGTTAGAGTACCAAAATCAGTAGTTTGGTCTGAAGTAGAACTTCCATCAGAATGGTTATTAGAAAATGAAAACATTCCAACAAAAACAGAAATACAGCATTTGATCTAAATTGTTTACAACAATACTTAGATGGTACTGTTAGGTTAAGTTTTGATAGACCAAGAATCAGCAAACCACCTTTCATGATAAAAGAAACAGCTTTCCAAGATACACCAACAAGCCATAGAAATCCACAAGATACAAGCCGTAGAAATTTTGCCTCTTCCTCCGTTAATATTGCACCTCTAAGAAGAGATAAAAATTTAAAGTTAAAAGGTATAAAAGTAGAATCTGTAATAAGCTCCCCATGTTATACAACTAATCAAGAAAATTTTGAAGAAGAAGGACCAAATTCCCCAACACAAACTGATATAGAAGAACTTCCTTTACACCCACAATTAATGACTATAAGTAAACCATTTACTTTAGACCTCCAACCCTTAATAAAAAACTATAATTCTACCAAGAATACAGAAAAAAGAGAAAAATATAAGTTAAAATATACAAAAGAACAAAAAATAAAAATCATTGCAGAATGGGAAAAATTTATGAATGAACATAAGTTACATATAAAATTCTTTGACTTTATAAAAATTTATGAAAACCAAAAATTAAACATGTTAACCTAGTGGGAAAAAGAGGATAAAACAATAATAGAAGCAAGCCACCCTCCAAAAGAACCGATCTTTGTAAACTTTAAAGGATCAAAAATTTTAACCTCCCCTTTTGAAACTTCCAAAGATGACGAAAACATAAAAAAACTAATGGAACAAAACAATTACACAAACCAAAGTGTCATAACCATAGGAAAACAATTAGGCTGAATAGAAAACAGAATTACACCCCCAACTAAAACTCAAACTGAAAAGAAAAAACCCCATTACGAACGACCCCTCTTAAAAATTTCACAACCCAAAATGTTATACTTAAAGGATAAAGGTGAAACCTGTCTTGAAAAGGTCAATAATATGCTAAAACAACTTGAAAATGTCAAGAATGACGCGCTAAAAACCCTTAAAAATGTTAAAATTGAAGCCTCCCCCTCTAAAACTGTCAAAGTCATTAGAAAAGACAAACAAATAATTACATATGAAACAACAAGTGAAACACAAAGTTCAGAATTTGAACAAACTACAGATCAAGAAATACAACAAATTGAACAACAATTCAGTGAATTCCAAATTAATAGAATGATTAGACCAACGCCTAATGCCCTCACTTGGTACACTAGACCTACACCACCAGATATTCAATATGAAGAACGAAATGTTTTTAACCAATTCTCAGTCTCTATTGACAAGATTTATGCATGGAATATTGATGGTTTGTCTGAACAAGAGATTTTAAATAAACTACAGCACATGTCAATGGTTACTAATAATTACCTTACAAATTTAGAAAAAACTAATGTATAAATTGTAAACACTTTAACATCAGGATTTATGGGAACACTAAAAGCTTGGTGGGAAAAATACCTAACTGAAGCAGATTGTACTGAAATAAAATATGCAGTGCAAAAAGATGAAGAAGGAATCCCAATTTACGATAAAGCACATAACAGAGGAATCCCAGATGGAATTAATGTTTTAATTTACACCATAATGAAACACTTTACAGGAATCCCTAGTAATGTTTCATCTAGAATTCATGACCAACTAAGTAACCTTAGGTGTCCAACCTTAAGTGATTTTAGATGGTATAAAGATGTTTTTATATCAAGAGTAATGTTAAGAGACGACTGTAAAAATGCCTTCTGGAAAGAAAAATTTATCAATGGTTTACCCAATCTATTCACCCATAAAATCCGTGAAGAATTAAGTAATAAAACTGGAATTATAGAATATGATAAGCTTACCTACGGAGACATCATAAGTACAATAAGTAAAATAGGATTAAAGATGTGTATAGATATGAAGATAAATAAAAATTTGAACAAAGAAAAAAGGGAAGCAAAATATGAAATGGGAAATTTTTGTGAACAATATGGCTTACCTCCTATACCACCCTCTAGAAGAAAACATAAGGATAAATACGCAAAAAATAGAAAGCCCTACAAAAAAGGTTATAGAAGCAACAAAAACTTTGAACCAAATCAATATTACAAGAAAAATAAAACACGAAGAAAATATTACAAAAAACCAAAAAACACAAAATATGACAAAAAGAAAGTAAAATGCTTCAAATGTGGAAAAACAAGCCATTACAAAAATGAGTGCAAAGTAAAAGATAAAATCAATCAATTAAAAATTTACAACAAAGAAAAAGAAGATTTGTATAAAATCTTAGAACTCAGAAATTCAGATTCTAGTGACAATGAAGATGAAATTTTTAACACCTCAACAAATTATGAATCAAGTCAAAATTCTAGTAATTCAGACGTAGAACTAGGTTGCAAAGATTCATGTTGTAAAACAAAACTTAAGATAAATGTACTAACTAAACATGAAGAAATGCTAATTGATTTGATAGAAGGAATAGAAGACCCAGAAACTAAAGCCAAATACTTTAAAAAATTCAAGAGTAATTTAATAAAGAATAAAACAAAAAATGGACCAACAAAAATTACAGAAGGGAAGTAGCCCTCCAAGACTTACAGCATGAAGTCAATCAAATCAAAATAGAAATAAAAGATTTAAAAGCCAAAAACAAAGAATTAGAACAAGAAGTAATGATTTTAAAAATTGATAAAAAAATTTCTGAACAAAGTCAATCTGAGAGTGAACAAGAATCAGAAGACGAAAAATCTACAAGATCTTCAACCAAAAGTTTAATCTTCAAAGACAATACAGATGAAAAATACTTAAACATAATTGATAGAATCATTTTCCAAAAATGGTACTCTAGAGTAACAATAATTATTAATGGTGAATTCGAATTTGAAGTTATAGCTTTGATAGATTCAGGTGCAGATTTAAACTGTATTAGGAAAGAATGATACCTACCAAATACTATTTAAAAACTACAGAACATTTATCATCAGCTAATGGCAGTGAAATGCAGATAGATTACAAGTTGCCCAAAGCACATGTCTGTCAAGATGATATTTGTTTCAAAACTTCATTTTGCTTAATAAAAAACATGCCTGATTCAAAAGTCATATTTGGAAATCCCTTTTTATGTCTTTTGTATCCCTTTACTGCAGATCACAAAGGAATTACCACAGAAGTCCTAGGAGAGAAAGTAGAATTTAAATTCTTCAAAAGGCCACACATTAAAGATCTCAATATATTAAAAGAAATTTCAATTTCTAAAACAATTAACATTTTACAAAATAAGAGCAAGCATTTGAACTCCCTAAAAGAAGAAATTAAACATAAAAGAATAGAAGAACAACTATCAAGTGACATTCTTTTACAGAAAATTGAAAGATTCAAAGAGAAAATACAAAATGAAGTTTGTTCTGATCTCCCCAATGCCTTTTGGCATAGGAAAAAACATATTGTAAAACTCCCCTATGTAAAAGATTTCAGCGAAAAAAATATTCCTACTAAAGCTAGACCCATACAAATGAATCAAGATTTAATGGAACTTTGTAAAATTGAAATTAAAGAATTGCTTAACAAGGGAATAATTAGAAAAAGCAAGTCCCCCTGGTCCTGTTTAGCCTTTTACGTACAAAAAAATGCAGAATTAGAAAGAGGAGCTCCAAGACTAGTAATAAACTACAAACCTCTTAATAAAGTCTTACAATGGATAAGATATCCAATTCCAAACAAAAAGATAGAATAGGTCAAGCCAATGTTTTTTCAAAATTTGATATGAAGAGTGGATTCTGGCAGATCCAAATCCATGAACAAGATAGATATAAAACAGCATTTGTTACACCATTTGGCCACTATGAATGGATGTTATGCTCTTTGGGTTAAAAATTGCCCCAAGTGAATTTCAAAACATCATGAATGAAATCTTTGACCCTATAGCACATTTCTCAATTGTTTATATAGATGATGTCCTCATATTTTCAAAGTCAATTGATGAACACTGGAAACATCTTCATTTGTTTCTTAGTATCATCAAAGTTAGTGGTTTAGTTGTTTCAGCTACAAAAATCAACTTGTTTCAAACAAAAATCAGATTTCTAGGATTCAACATCAGTCAAGGAATGGTTAAACCCATTGATTGGGCCATTCAATTTGCAGAAAAATTTCCTGATGTCATCCTTGATAAAAATTAGCTCCAGCGGTTCCTAGGATCTTTAAATTATGTTGCTAAATGTTATCAAAATCTTAGAAAACATTGTAAACCATTGTATGATCGTCTTAAAAGCAATCCTCCACCTTGGACAGATCTTCATACTTCAATTGTCCAAGAAGTCAAAAAATATGTCAAGACTTTGCCCTGTCTTGGCATTCCTAACGTAAAAGCTTTCAAAATTGCAGAAACAGACGCCTCCAACATTGGATATGGGGGTATTCTTAAACAGAAAATCTTTTCAGATTCTCTTGAACAAATTGTTTGTTTCCATTCAGGAATTTGGAATTCAGCAGAAAGTAATTATAGTACTATTAAAAAAGAGATTTTATCTATAGTATTATGCATCTCAAAGTTTCAAAGTGATTTGTTAAATAATTTTTTTTTTAATTCGAGTTGATTGCAAAAGTGCAAAGCATGTTTTAGAAAAAGATGTTCAAAATATAGCAATTAAACAGATTTTTGCCAGATGGCAATCAATTTTAAACATATTTGATTTTGATATTGAATACATCAAAGGAGATCAAAATTCTATATTTGATTTCCTCACTCGTGAATTTTTGCAAGGAAAAGATGACTAAAAAGCCACAATCCAGTAAAAACAAAAATAAAACACCTTCTATCAAGTCACGACCTAGTCACCAAATAGTCCTGAGCCCAGGAAATGTAAACCCTTATGACACATGTTCACCCATTAACATGTTAAACAAGTTTCAGCTTCTTGGTTCCCCAAGACCTACTTTTTTCATCCACTTTAGCATCCCCAAGTCATCCGAACCCTTACTAGTAGGTAGAATGTCCTACAGCAACCGTTATCCCTACCCAACAGAACTCTTCAAAAAACATACAGCAACAAAAATTCTATACCAACCAGCCTATTACCTATACCAATAGATCTAAGTTTGTCCAAAAAACCTATATAGAAAACCCGTTTTTTGTAGAACATGACCAGCGTCATCTCAAGGATCCTTTGGATCTTGTAAAGAATTATTTCCCTCCTAAATGGAATTTCATTCCATTTCACCCATCTAAATCCATCAATTTCTATAGAGACATTTTACTCCAAACAACATCAATTACCAAAGACTCTGTCCCAGACAAATATGATCTAGAACATAAAAGAATAATCTTTGATAAAATGTATATCACAAAGATCATTTCAGCAAAAGAATGGGGTCACCCAGCTAATCTCAAAGTCCTGCAAGGCCACCAAGTTCAATACAGCTACTATGATTACATTGAAGCATGGTCAAAAGTACTTCTTTATCAAAACAATAATAACAGTCATTCCTGGTATCTTTGTTTTGATAACAATTTCAGCAGTTAGCTCCCTATTTGGTTCAACAGATGGTGGCAAAGTCATGGGATGATTCCCGAGACTTTACCCCCAGAACTTGCAGATGCGTTACAGCAATTCTCTACAGCCTACAGAGTTAATGAAGCAGAAAGTCAATTTCCTTCCTTGCTCCTTATGGCATAGAAATATAAAATCCCATGGCTCTTCAAATGGGATTATGTCATTGATCAAGGAATTTGCAGAAGAAACAGATATGTCCGCTGGTGGGACAAATACAACATTCAAAAAATCCTTTCATCAATATAGAGATAATTTCCTTCATTCACCACTCAAAGCCAATTCTTGGCAAACAAATCACATCTACAGATAGAAATTGCAGTAGCCATGGCCCAGGTCCAATGTAAAGAAGACCTCAAGGACCTTTGCAGAAGCCTTCTCCTTAAAGCAGAACGCATTGAAGAACAAGGAGAACAAAGCCCAGCTTTGTCCTCCTCTTCGACAAACCAAGTACAGCCCATTTACCAAGATGCGCAAGAGCCCTATGATCTTGGTGAAGATTGAGACTTAGAGAAGCCCAAAATACCGCAATCACAGTCCCAAAATACAGCAATCACTGTTTCAAAATACAGCAAACACTGTTCCCAAATACAGCACTGTTCATGTCACTGTTCTGGCGGTCATTACTGTTTGGCGGCCATTACTGTTCATGTATTTCATGTTGGCAATTACTGTTCATAAGCACTATTTAGCACTATTCACTCGACAGATCACTATTCATCTATAGTATTCAGCACTATTCATCTACAGTATTCAGCTTTTAATTTTTATTTAAGAATGCTTCAGCTCTTGTACACGGGAATTGAGTTCTTCTGAACTTAATTCTCTTTTCTTTTCTCCTTATCTGATCATCTGTGAAATCTCACAAAATGTATGTCAGAGTTTCATCTATGTACAACAGAATGTTTTGTTCAATGAAAGCTTCTTCAAGCTAATTTTACAGCATCATATTTTCGTAAGTCTTTATTTTCATATATCTTATTTTCATTATGTATATTCTTGAATTTTTGGTTCCAATGGAAGTATCTTCAACATTTCATATTCATATTCATGTTTATATCTTTGTGTATCTATCTAGATATGCTGCTCATATTCAACCTAGATTCTTTCAAGCAGTTTCTGTTTAAATTCATCACTATGTCTTCAATTCTTCCGCTTATGTCAACTCGTTCTGCGAGGCCCCTCTTGGCATCAGAGCCATGTGTAGATCTGCTCATCTTGATGTCTATTCATATATTTGTTAACTCCAAAAAACAGAATTGTAAAACAAGTATATTTTCAGATGTTATCTTTAGCAAAATCTTTGAGTTCTATGGGATGTACGCTTTGTACCGTCAATGTGCCGTCAGTGCAGTTAGGCCGGGTAGGCTTGTAAGTCGGGAGGACACACAGCAGGACACACAAATAGCTATTTCAGAACACTTAAAGATCCGTTAAAGAGAAGTATTTGGAAGTAGAAAGTTTTCAATTTTGTTGTCTTCTCCTTAACAAATATTTTGAATTATGTCTAGATTGTTTAGATCCACATCTTCTATGAGCTCTAGATCTAGTTTACCTTCTTTACCTGATATAGTTAATGAAGAAGAATATAACATTCCTGAAGCAAATGCAGATTCACATGATTGGAACATACCCAAGGTTCCAACCAAAGAAATTTATAAATCAAGTTTTTCACCCTTGTCTTTTAGCAATGATTACAGCGTAAAAACAGTTGAACAAGTTTATGCTTTACATAAACATCATGATACATGTCAATTACTTTCCAAAGAAGTAATTAAAAAACTTAGAGAAAAGAAAATGAATTTCCTTCATGTAGGATTAATCCAAGTTCCGGTAAAACCCCTAGTCCGTCTAGGAATTAATGCCTCTGTACTTTTGTGTTTAAGAGATGCAAGACATAAAGATTAGAGCACTAGCATGTTAGGAGTCATTGAATCTAGTCTACATAAAGGACCAATTCATTTCGACTGTTTTCCTGACTTCACTTTAAGTTTAAGTGATCCACAGATCTTAAAAGCTTTAACTTTGAACATAAAAACAGCAGGTTATGATATGTTAGAAGGAAGCCAACTTTTAGCATTAATTTACAGATTTTATTATAAATCAATGAAAACAAATCTTAATGTGCATGCTCTTGTTAAAAGTCCCAAAGATAAAACTTTACTTATACAGACGCACTCTTGTGATGCAAATGTTAGAGTACCTTGGTCTGAAGTAGAACTTCCATTAGAATGGTTATTAGAAAATGAAAACATTCCAACAAAAATAGAAAATACAGCATTTGATCTAAATTGTTTACAACAATACTTAGATGGTACTGTTAGGTTAAGTTTTGATAGACCAAGAATCAGCAAACCACCCTTCATATAAAAGAAACAACTTTCCAAGATACACCTACAAGCCATAGAAATCCACAAGATACAAGCCGTAGAAATTTTGCCTCTTCCTCCGTTAATATTGAACCTTTAAGAGGAGATAAAAATTTAAAGTTAAAAGGTTTAAAAGTAGAATCTGTAATAAGCTCCCCATGTTATATAGCTAATCAAGAAAATTTTGAAGAAGAAGGACCAAATTCTCCAACACAAACAGATATAGAAGAACTTGCTTTACACCCACAATTAATGACTATAAGTAAACCATTTACTTTAGACCTCCAACCCTTAATAAAAAACTATAATTCTACCAAGAATACAGGAAAAAAGAGAAAAATATAAGTTAAAATATACAAAAGAACAAAAAATAAAAATCTTTGCAGAATGGAAAAATTTATGAATGAACATAAGTTACATATAAAATTCTTTGACTTTATAAAAATTTATGAAAACCAAAAATTAAACATGTTAACCCAGTGGAAAAAAGAGGATAAAACAATAATAGAAGCAAGCCACCGTCCAAAAGAACCGATCTTTGTAAACTTTAAAGGATCAAAAATTTTAGCCTCCCCTTTTAAAACTTCCGAAGATGACTAAAACATAAAAAAGCTAATGGAACAAAAAAATTACACAAGCCAAAGCCTCATAACCATAGGAAAACAATGAGACCAAATAGAAAACAGAATTACACCCCCAACTAAAACTCAAACTAAAAAGAAAAAACCCCATTATGAACAACCCCTCTTAAAAATTTCACAACCCAAAATGTTATACTTAAAGGATAAAGACGAAACTTGTCTTGAAAAGGTCAATAATATGCTAAAACAACTTGAAAATGTCAAGAATGACGCGATAAAAACCCTTGAAAATGTTAAAACTAAAGCCTCCCCCTCTAAAACTGTCCAAGTCATTAGAAAAGACAAACAAATAATTACATATGAAACAACAAGTGAAACACAAAGTTCAGAATCTGAACAAACTATAGATCAAGAAATACAACAAATTGAACAACAATTCAGTGAATTCCAAATTAATAGAATGATTAGACCAACGCCTAACGCCCTCACTTGGTACACTAGACCTACACCACCAGATATTCAATATGAAGAACGAAATGTTTTTAACCAATTCTCAGTCTCTACTGACAAGATTTATGAATGGAATATATATATATATATATATGTTGTAATATGAGAATCATGTCATAGTTCAAACTTTATGGTCTACCTAAGATATTACCCATTCTCAGCTGGGTTAGGTCAGTTCTGAGGGATCTGTAATATAATATAGATGCCGGGGATGTTGCATGCTACCATCCATAATACTAGCAGCCTGACCTAATTTGACCTCGGGTGGCCCACACTACTAATGATGTAAGTCTTATAGTGACCAGTCGATTAAACATATTTACATTGGTCATGAACAACCATTAGATCCAACACCCAATAGAACACACACACATTTGTTCATAGAGTTAACTTGTATAGTAAGCCTATTGCTTTTATTTTGCACGTACCGGTGTACCATGTTATACAACGCAATTAGTCTTGTCTGTCTTTTACATGCATGCTCTTACAAATCTCACCATGTTCGGTATCTTGCTTAATCTACATACATATTCACAAAGTAGAGTTCATAGTAGATCAAAATGTATTTCATGAGAGTTGTAAAGATGCATGTTTGGTACACATGAAGTTGTCGTGCAATGTAGGAAAAATAACTATAAGTATTTATGTGAGTTTTTACTCACCCGGGTCGTATTGCTCCTCCACAAATTCCTCCAAATGTTCCACACCTTCGTAATCTGAGAAAAGATCTATATTAGTTCTAGATTTGAGCTGAAACGAGTCCTAAAGCTAAACACATTCAAAACAGACGTTTTGCCTGACCATCGAACGTTCAGACAGAATAGCTTGAACGTTCGGCCAGAGAGGTTCGAAGGTTTGATGTTGGGCAAAGCACTTATTTCGAACCACACAACCACCTAATATATTGTAAGAAAGTTCTAAGGCCATTATATGATCCCTAACAGACTCCTAGCCTAGAATAACATCCTCATACAATAGAAACTACGTATAATTATGTGTTTCAAATATTGCATATTTGAACCCCTTAATAGACATTTGTTAATCCTTTAGCTGTGTTATAATATGATGTTCTGGGTTAGTTTTGTGTTTTAACTGTTTTGTAGGTTGTTAAGCGAAAACTGTGGGTTTTATGTGAAAGTTGCATACTTTGGAGAAAAGATGCCGATGTACGTGGGATTGAGCGCAAGTCTCTACGCTCGAGCGCATCTGCGCTCGAGCCCAGCACAGGCGCGGTCGAGCATTGCCACACCTAAGTCAAGCCCCAGCGTGCAAGCATGCCTGCGCGACTGGAGGAATGTGTATGCTCGAGCGCACTTGTTTGACCTGGCGCCGTTTTTTACTCTAATTCCTTTCTAAACCCTAGTTTTTAAGGCTATAAAGAGATGAATATCAGATTGGTTTAGGGAGGCTACGAATTACGAAATTTCAGAGGAGAAAGAAGAGAGTTTTAGGGTTTCCTAGCTTTCGGATCTCAAGTTTGTAATTTTATATTTGTAAGTACTCAATTTTTGTCATGAATTCCATTAATCTTGTTTTGTCTTTAAATACCATGAGAGGCTAAACCCTCAACTAAGGTTGTTTCATTTATGTAGTATTTTCCAATTTAATGATTTGATTTCCCTATTGTTTTAGTTCAAATCAATTGTGTTGAATGATTCTTGGATATCTTTTATGATTCAAGGATACACTTGATGTTTAAGATAATTCAATACAATTGATTGCTTGGTTTTATTTGTTAAAAATTGAATTTCCCTTGTGATTTATTCTCTGTATACAATTGACGTTTTGATAAATATTGGATACCTTCTTGTGATTTACGGATACAGTTGATGATTTAATTGATATTGGATTTCTTTTATGATTTGGGTAATGAATGGAGACATGAGATGTTTTGATTAATTCTTTGAAGCAAAAGTAAAATATACCTAAGGTTTATTTGTGAGAACTTTGGGAAAGATTATTGATCATGGAAATATGTTGTTATGAATTTGTGAGTGCGGATTCCGAAACCCTAGTGCTTCGTCAATAGATTACTTTCACTTTAATTCGTTCATGCTTTTGATTTTTCATTCACACAACAATCTCTCAAATTTTGGAACTAGGTTAGGGTTTAATTGATTTAAATTTAAATTTGCTTTCAAGAACACAATTCCCTGTGGGATTGACCTCGCACTTGCAACCCTTTTTTTGCAAAAGATTCGTGTACTTGCTAGTATGAAAATATTTTCACAACATCTAACATCGTCAAAACGTTAACCCACACTTTTAAACACAGGTTGAAGCCAACAACATAACTACAAGCTCAAAACTTACAAGCTATAGTATGAAAAGCTCTTAAACAATATAACAACTAGGTAAAAAACAAGCTAGGCTTAAAAGATTACCTTCGTGAAGCAAGGCATTCAAGAAAACTCCCCTCTCCTTCCAAACTCACACACTCACTCAAGTAAGGTTTTCTTAGGGCAACATAGGTAGAATGAAGGCTAAAGGTTGAGTGGAGATGGGTGTTTATAGGGTTGAAAAAGCTGGGGGTGCTGCTGTGACAATTTTGTAGGTCATCGAACGTTCGGTTGTTCATGGTTAAATGTTCGGTGTACTATTGGGCAGTGGTTGTAGGGTTGTAGGTCGAATGTTTGATCATTCCCCAGTGGTTTTGAGTTTGGTCAACGAATGTTCGTTGGTCCCCCTTTGAACTTTTAGTGTATTATTACCCAATAGTTCTAGGGTCGCAGATTGAATGTTCCGCGGTTCTCCTATCAAAAGTTCAGTCAAAACTAAAAGTCCAAAAATCTTACTTGCAATGAACCCTAATGAAGCGGGTCAACTTACTAACCTCCAACTAAGCTAAACACAATCTAGTAGTTACTTGGGGCACTACATAATGTGAATTGGAGGTTAGAGTCGTTCATTAGGATTGAGGATTAAAGTGGGGTCTTGTTGAGGTTGTGCTTTAATTGTAATTTTAATAATGATGTATCTTAGTGATGTATTTTGTGGTTAGTTAGATGTTGTAGTCTTTAAAGGATTTTGGTTTGTACTTTGAGATGTTATTAAGGTATTAGTTGTCGTTCAAATCATTATTTTTTCACGTTCTACTATGTTACATACTCTGATGATGGTTATACAGTAGTATTCCGAGTTAATTAGAAGTTAATTAATTTGGGAAGCCCTGCCCATAACTTTTCAGATTAATTATCTTAATTAATTAATTAATTAATTCTATGCGTATTACAATTACCATATATAAATAGCTATCCCTTTAAATACATTTTATTATTATCCAGAGTCAAATATCTCAACATGATCACGTAGATATATTTTGTTATTTTTAATTGTTTCTTCATAATTCGCAAGAGTATTTTTACTATGAAAAATTACCCTTTGTAATTAATTCATTTGAATAAAACTTTTTTTAACGCCAAACGATGTATCATTTTGCATAACGTAAGAACTAGAGCAATATATTGTGTCTACGGGATAATCCTATTTCGCTGATTCATTTACCTTTTATAAACATAATATATTAACATAAATTTATATTATGAAACCTAGTGATCCTAGCCAAAATGTGTTACTTTAATTGAAAAAAGGTCATACGTCCAAAATTTCCAACTATTAAACAACACTTGTTTGATTAAATTAATGGAAGAACAAACAAATTCTCAGGCTTATTTAATTTTATTCCTAGAGTGTTTATGTATTCAACTGCATAAAAAGGGTTATAGGCTTTGAAGCCTTGCCTTCTATTATGAAGGTAAAGAGATGGCTAGCAAATGTATTAGAAAGTTTATGGTTGTTATCATAGTGTTGCTTATCCTTATTATGGATAAAATACAAGCTAATAACCTTCCTACTGCCTCTTTCACTCGTTCAAGTCCCATAATGCTTCCCCATTTCTCTGAACTTGACAATTCTCATTATGTAGTGCGAAAGGAGGGAAAGCTAACATTGGAATCTTGCCTAACAAAAAAACGTCAACGTTGTCTGAATACTAGACAGGAAGTTGGTAACATATTTCATCATGGCACGTGTATCTATTTTGGATTTTCATACTGCGTCAATACTTATAAGGACAAAGTTATAGGTCCTGGCTTTAATAAATGTGTAGCATATTGCTTGCGAAAATTCAAAATTCCATCTAGAGTTGAAAATTGTTTCGAATAATGTTATCAAAAGCATATAAAAAACAAAGAAGATACGAACCATCATCACCATCATCACCATCATCACCATCCTTGAGCTCCAATTTTAGATTTGCTCATTGCTCCTCAATTAGCAATGTGCGATCTTAGGGATTATTAGACCTTTAGATCTTTTCATCAATGACTGATAATAATCAAGGGAGTGTGGGCTCCTTCCATACTCTTCAAAAAGTTAACTTATTCTCGAGAGTTAACTCAAGAATATTAGTTCTTAGTAGAAGCTAAAAAACTATAGAGATAGTGTATCTTTAGAGCCTCATGTTATTTTCTATTTATGGGTTTACAGGCTAAGTGAGGTGGGGGATCTAACTCATGTGGCACTAGTAGTAGTAGTAGTAGAAAAGCTAGTCCAAGAAGGACTACAACGGGTAGTGAACGGCAAGGGCATGTAATGCCCTAGCCTCCACTCCTCTTAAAAGGACGCATGGCGCTAGGGGATTTTCCCTGGCCCAAGCATCTACTATACTGTTGTTCGCCTTGAGTTTTATCCAAGCCCAATCCCCTCTCTTGCATCTTCTCATTAGTTTCTCTCTAGCCCATGTTTTAATAAATTAAAACAAGCAATCCAATAAATAAGAAAACCTACCTTGGTTTAATTACATTAGCTTGGTGAGGGACCTAAAGATAAAAATAAAAACTAGCTCCCAATAGTTTTGACTATCAACAATCACTATTTCATTACATTCGATTTCACTAAAAAATTGTTATTGCACTCTAGTTTATATTTTTTGTTAAAATAGTTAATCCATTTGACACATAATATTGACTTTTGATTCCTTCATGAAATCTTCTGTTGCAGAATCAAAGCCAAATATATTGCCACTTAATTCTCTTTCTCTTTACTCTTAACTCATTGATTTTATTATTATTCTCGTACTTGTGAAAGCTTTATCATATGTACATTATTTTGGTTTGCCCAACCAAAATGCTCTGGCCAAAGATTGAGAATAATTGAATCCATAAAAATCTATCTTAAAAAGAAATTTCTTATCCTTTCTAAGAAAAGGACTTGGATTCCTTCTTGAGAAAACCTTTTTCACAATGCTGCATGTGATTACCCAAAACACCGGAAATATTGATCGCGAATAAAGGTCTCATCCTTAGATGTATCAAAGCAACTTTTATTTCATATCTAAGTACAAAATCCTCTTAGGATATTGACTGTATTGTCTTTCATATTGATAGTATTTTGTTAAAAGATAACTCCTTGGTCCGTTTAGTGCATAACACTTAGACATCAACAGAAGCTTCACTTGATCAAGGTAGATCATCAAGATGCGATGCATAATAATCTGTCGCAAATGGAATGTCCAATTCCATTACCAACTGTGATCCACTCAAAGCTTAAGACTATAAAGATTATAGACTAAGATCTTGTATGATAACCTCGTCACTCACACCCATAGACCATATTCAATGTAATCCAAGGACGTCTCACATGCACAACATACATAATTTTAATAGGCATGTAAAATTGTTATATGCCATATGCTCAAATACTTTAATCAATGAATAACAACTTATATTCATTACAAACATTGAGTGTCAAACATAGATATGCTATCTTTGGGATTTAGGGCATAATCCCTAGCACAATTGTCACTATATGTTTTTTCACTAACCAAAAAAAGGGTTGTCAAAATTTTTGTGTTGGTCTAGTTTTGTATGATAACTAGGTGTGGATTGACAAAGAAAAAACCAAATAGAGTAATTTCATTTGAATGCAAGGAATAAATCTCTGTTTTTGATGATGTCTACCAATAAAAGTTTACAATATTGCAAATAACATTGTATAAAATTATTAACAATAAAAATGCCTAATTATTCTAAAAGTATAATAAGCTTTTACATCTGTTTCTATGCTTGTCTTTTGTTATTTGAACACAATTCTCATGTAAATAACCTTCTATTTACTTACCTGGAAGCATGTATTTTAACGTTCTTCACTCCTCACATTATTTGTTAAACTTGCATTTCACACTCATAGCATCCTTTGTTTTCAGATTCAATTGAAGGATTCTTACAGCAATGTATGAGAGTTGGACTTGTTATGCAACGCAGTTTTCGATTGTCACTTGTTTCAATAATGTTTTTTTATTATTTTTATTTAGTCTTTTAATATTGCAAAATAAAATAAATCATAGATGCTTTACTACATGATTTTATATTGTTGTGTAAATTTTGAAGTTACGTTGGTTGAACTATTCCTGATCCAAAATTTTGTCATTTGACAATTAAACTTTTTATTAGATTTTTTGATATTATTTTATATTTGTTGATTTTATTTATTGTTAGTACACTAACAACACCTCACTCTACACACCATTCCACCATCAATAGAGAACCAAGTTCTCACTTGAATCGGCCATTACCATGGAAAATCAACATAATAAACAATTTGACCAAAAAACTGTATAAGCATTCACCCAAGTTGTAATACTCAATTTGGTTAATTCACCAAAATAGCCCATAACATCCAACAAAGGACCCACCATTTGAACAAAGACAACTCCACTCAAATAAAATATATTAGAGCATATACTTTAGCGCTAAATAAAATATGAAAACCTATCGAAAACATATAGTATTTAAAATGCAACTACATCTTAATCCTATAATTAAAAACACCCTCTGATAGTGGAGAATGACTCTATGGTCAACGCAAGATGCTTTCAACTACCATGATTAGGTGAAAAAATTTATCATTATTATTGCCATCTAGGTATTTCATACCAAACATTAATAATTTACAGCTCTTTCCTCAACCTCCAATTTTAAGATGACAGAGTTCTAGTAGTGAAGATTATCACTTTAAACTTGGTCAAGTGTACACCATTAAATAGACTTGATGTAGTTGTCAAGTAACTCTATGGCAGTGTGGTTGTTCATGATTTTAATCACAAGTCCTCTATCTCTTAAGTGAATAAAATATATATTCATTACAAAAATTTGAATGTCAACATAGATATAAAATCATTGGGATTTGTGGCACAATCCCCAACAATCCTTTCATCCAAATACATATGTTTACCCTAACCCAGTTTGGTCATCCTCATTCCAACCCTGTTGGAATTATGTCCTAGGTTTATAGAGTTTGAACTACCAAATCAATCCCTCTTCATAACTTTCATAAATTGTAAATCTTAATCTTTATATTCCAACCTTGTTGGAATTCCCCATGTTTAAGTTTTGTGAAAAATTTACAACCAATCTCATTTAGGAAATTATCATACCAAAATATTCTTAAGAAAAAAGAGATCCAAAAATATTAGCTTAATGATTTTTGGATCCATACTTTTAGGGTTCACAAATTAGGGTTAGGGTTTTAGTGAAACCCTAAATTAATCCAAGGCTTGCAACCCCTAGGGTGTACATGACCTTAGGTATTGCACCTAAGGGTGGTGGCTGGTCAAAACACTAAGGTGATGCCAAAGTCATGGGTTGGACCCAAGGCTAATACCCTTGCTTAGTCACGAGCAAAACATATGCCCTATCATCTTTGGTGATTAATTCACTGATAAAATACGAGGATTGTATTCTACCCTAAAATGCCAACTAATACAAAAGATAATGTATAAGTAGAATAAACATGCATAGCGGAAATTAATTCTTCACAACCACAACACCAAAAAATTGTTGACGAAGTGGAAAACCCTTTGAACCAATCAAAGGAAAAAACCACTCCAGGGTAGCCAAACTCGAGAAGTCACTATACGAAGATTCAGATTACAGACAATAGAAAATACTAAGAAACCCTTGTAAGTCTCTAGGCTTTGTGAGAACAACAAGCTCACTTGGTTGTCTCCTAGCTAACCATCTTCATGGAGCGCATTTCCTCACCGACCTTTCAGTAGGCTTCTTCACGGTTGTAGAACAAATACGATTGTAGAATATGGAACGACGATCAAAACATCAAGAGAAGGACAACCCAAAGCTGTCACTAGGTGATCTCTTGGAAACCAACTCACTAGAACTAACTGTTCAGAGGAAACCTTTGACACTATTGACAAAATCACTCAAAAAGTCTGTTGTGAATAGTGAGAGGAAGAGGACTTTATAGGGATGATATTTTACTCATCATGTCTTAATGAGACTCATTTCCCTTTAGGATGTGATGAACAAAATACGAAGATCTAAGATCTAGAATTTTTCTAGTTTTAACGGGAAACGAGTCGTCATGACGTGAAGAGTAAAACCATCTCAGTCCCGTCACGAGTCCGTCCTGACGATCTATCTGACGAGGAAACAGGAAGCTCCTTCTTGAGTTATGTCACAAGCCCGTCCTAACGAGCCATTTGACGAGAAAATAGGGAACTCATTCTTGAGTCACGTCACTTGCTCGTCATGACGTTTCATCTGACAAGAAACTAGGGAGTATTCTTTAAACCACGTTACGTGTGCATTATGACGTTCCATCTGACGAGAAACCAGGAAACATTCTTTGAAGTGCCATCATGAGCTCGTCATGACGTGCCATCTGACGAGAAAACATATAGTACTTCTTAAGGTGCCATCACGAGCCCGTCATGATGCCTATCTGACAGAAAAACAGAGGGCTACCAAAATGCTCATAATCTTGCACCCTTAACCCATGGTTTTAAATAACAAAAGTAAAAAATAGAGATTTGATTGAATAAGGCCAAACTAAAACCTAATAATCTCCTATTTTGGCCATTCAATGAGAAAACGAATAACAACAATTTTGAAAAACATCAATACAGCTCAAAAACTCTAAAGATTATACAAGTGCAAGTAAAAGAAACTATGGCAAAGTCACAACCATGGCATACGAAGGCCATAAAACTTACACAAAGGTAACACAGAAGACAGAAGATAATCAATATCATTCATAAGTGTCATACCAAAACCATAAAGTGTGTTCTAAGACACCATAACACTGTCCTATTTCTGAAACATTTAAACAAGAAATATTACTTGAACCATATCCAAACTTCAAATAAGTAATGTAACAAGAGTTTGCATCTATATGAATACTTAACATAAAATGTCAAAACAAAATACATAATAAAGATTGTTTTGGAATATCACCCCCTTTTTGTCACAATGGACAAAGGGGTAACATAGAAACAAAAATCATCATCATCGTCTCTAGGATCGGTAGGATCGACTAGGTCAGTCGGAAGAACTGGATCAACCAGATAAGATGGAGCAGCTACATTGCCTTGTGGATTTTGACTATCTCTAAAAAGGTACTCGTTCTCAAAATCAAGCTACCCTTCCCAGCAGGTAGATCATCCTCTAGCTCTGCATCTTCCTGAGCTGCATCGCCTTCCACTTGTGTCTCAGCTTCTTTTCGCTTAGTGATGCTATCATTGGTTCTCTTGAGAAGAGTAGTCAAGGCCACTTCTATCTTGGACATTGAACTTTTTAACTTAGCAGCTTCGTTCTTGAGGTCCCTCACCTGAATAAGGACAATTTCCCTAGTGTCCTCAAACGTTTTCTCCAAACGGCTCAAAACATCAGAGGGAAGGGGAATAGGAAAAGGAGGAGCAGCAGTAGATGATGAAGGAGTGTTAACAGAAGAAGCTGACCTCTTTCTTTTAAGTGACTCTGATTTAGCAAGAGTGATTTGATAACATAGACCAAACTGAGGCGCTAAATGATCAGAGGCACATGGAAAGACTGAGAAGTGAGTCAACACTTTGCTAATCATACCCCTATAAGGAAGGGCAAGCTTTTGGGATTTTGAAATTTTAATGGAGGCAATGAGATCAATGATGCAAGATGCTAGGTCAATGCAATGATTTTTTAGCAAAGTATAAAGAAATTGTGCCTTATCAAGTGGAAAATTAGTTTTATGAAGAACAGGCAAAATATTGCTCATTATCAAAAGAGCTATCATTCGTTTAGGGAGGTTAATGGAGTTCACAGGAAAAGATTCGAAAGCAAAAGGCCACAGAGTGGTACCAAACAACTTACCAAGCTCCTCTCGAGTAAGAGCAGTTTGAGGAGGATACGTGTATTGACTATGAGGTACATGAGGAATTTTCAAAAATTTAGCCAAAGTTTGAGGAGTAAGAGAAATACCTTTACCTCTAACATAAGTGGTAAGTGAAGAAGATAAAGCACAAAAACTTGAATGTTCGTGTAAGAGTCTCGAATAAGATCAAGGTAAACTACATGTTAGATATTTATGCAGCGTAAGGAATCGAATTCCCATGCCAAGATCCTTTATGAAGAACATGTGAAGAACAGTTGCTATTTAAAATTAAAGTTCAAGAACGAATAACACTTACATGGATATTACCGGCCATTCCTGGCTTTGGGCAAATTTTTTTTTTCTTCTCCAAGAACATGTTCTTTCTTGTTCAAGAACACGAAGACCAATTTTCTTCTTTTCTTCATGAACACAAAGAACAAGTTCTTCTTTCTTTAAGAACACAATAGATCTTAGGAATATAGAGACCTTTAGATCTTCTCACCAATGACTAATAATAATCAAGAGAGTCTGGGCACTTACTTGGCTTTTCAAATATTAAATTTTTGTTCTTCATAAATTAACACAAAGAACTATTAATTCTCATCATGTTCTGAGAATTAACTATCGAGAGAGCTTGAT
The DNA here is from genome assembly GCF_965113065.1 of Corylus avellana. Classification (NCBI taxonomy): domain Eukaryota; kingdom Viridiplantae; phylum Streptophyta; class Magnoliopsida; order Fagales; family Betulaceae; genus Corylus; species Corylus avellana. The sequence goes on along the minus strand of NC_142499.1, from coordinate 9,065,889 downwards.
AGATTGATTGATTGATTTGAGATCCTAGGCTCTTCTCTATTTATAGGCTTAGTAGGGAGGCAAAGAATTAGAATTAAGCAATGTGGGACAAGAAGTATTAGGAGACCTAGTCCAATAAAGACTATTAAAGTGGAGTTGATGGCTAGGGCTAGGAAAACCCTAGCCTCCACTCCTCTAGTGGCCATACGGCCCAAGGAGACAATCTCCTTGGGCCATGTGTTTCCATGCCTTGGAACTGAGCCTAGGTTTTACCCTAGGCCTTTCTCCTTGTCTCCAATACATAGGCCTAGTGAATATTCCCTGGCCTTGTGTGTTCCACCTATGCTCCTTGGCCTCTAGGTTTTATCCCAAGCCCAATTGCACCAAATCTCTCTGGCCCATATTTTAAATAAATAAAACAGTTAGCCTGATAAATAAGAAAGCCTTATATTTAAATTACATCAGCTTAGTGAGGGACCTAGAAAGAAAAAATATTATTGGCTTAAATATGTTTGTAATCATGTCACCCTAACATTTAAACAGCAACAATATTTTAATCACAATTAATTCCACTACATGATTGTGACTGAACTCCAATAAATATTTTTGATTAAACAATTAATTCTTCAAATACTTTATGTGTTTTTCTTGAAAGATTAGAAAAGTTGCTTGGTCATTGTTGTTTGTGTTTTCTTTCTTCGATCTTTTGTGATTAATTGCCTTTTTTTATTTTTTATTTTGAAGATACTTCAGTACTTGTTAAACATGCTTTTGAGGTTGGGGTGGTTTATCTTGTCTAAGAATGTGTTTTTGAACGTTGCTGCCTGAATATGTCCTATTGTTCATTATTGTACAGATATGTCTCTAGAATCAACTCCTGGCAAAGGGAAACACTAAAAACAAGAGCTAATAGAACTGATGAATTGGGATCCAGTTCTGCTTCATGAGTTCGAACTGCTACTAGACGTATCCATCCTCAAAATTCTACCGTAATTGCAGTTGGAGATATCGGTTTTGAATAGCGTTTTCCATCCATTGCTGAGAAAAATTGCTTTTTCAACATGTGCTTCAACACCAGGACTATAATTGTTGAACGTCCTATCACCCTTCTTGATTCCACCTCTATGAGTATGCTTTCATTCCCCAAATCTTTGAATCGCTATTCTTCACTCGATCCCCACCAACTATTTATTTGGACCTTGTTCGTGAGTTTTACTACAATATTTCTGCCTACTATGCTCTTACCTCTTCTCTCACCACTCGGGTTCGAGGAAAAGGTATCTCTTTGACCCCTGAATCACTTTCTCAAATTCTGGATATTACTTTTGTGGCTAATAGTCAATTCCCTTATCCCCCAGATACTGCTCCCACTAGAGAATTATTAGGAGAACTCTTTGGGAAAACTCCCTGGCCTTTTAGTTTAGCTTCCTTTCCAGTGAACTCCATTAAGTTGTCTGAACGTATGCTTGCTCTTCTGATTATGAGCAATATTTTGCCTATCCTTCGAAAGACTGATTTCACTCTTGATAGGGCTCAATTTCTTTACGCTTTGCTTAAAAACCATCGCATCAACTTATCTGCTTGCATCATTGATCTCATGGTTTCCATCAAGACTTCAAACTCGAAAAAAAAATAGCTCTTCCATATGGTGGTACCATTAGTACAATCTTATCTCATTTCTCTGTTGTACCCTGTTCTTCTGACCACATTGCCCCTCAACTTGGTCCCCTTGATCAAACTACGGTTCTTAAATCAAAACCTCAAAAGGGAAAAAGGTCAAGTGATCCTTTGTCTATTCCATCATCTTTGTTTGCCCCTCAGGCTTCTTCTGAGGATTATAGTCTTCTTGAAAAGATGATTGGGGAAACAAAGAATTTGTTTGAAAGTCAAATAACTGGGCTAAAAAAGGAAGTAGCTAATCTCAAAGGGGAATTCAAAAAGGAAGTACCCAATCTCAAAGGGGAGTTCAAGTAGGAAGTAGCAGATCTCACAAAGGCCTTCTCAGTAGAAGTCAATAAGTCCTTTTCTAAGGTAGGAATTGCCTTATCTTCTCTTTTGAAGAGATTTCGAGATGATTTTTAGACACAGGTTGGTGATAAACTCTTGGAAGATGAGGGCTATGGTTTGGAAGAGACAGTTGCAACGGAGAAACCAACCTCATTTGGGGATTTAGATTTGAATTTTGTGGATCCAGACAATGATCATTACTTTCGTGATCTCTTCAAGGATGGTCGGAACCCCATTTTAGCTCCTCCTGAGGCTACAACTCCAACTCCCTCATCTACTATGTCAGTTCTTGTGGATGCTGTTTTAGTGTCTTCTACTGCTCCTATTCTTATTGTTTCTATTGCTTCAGTACCTCCAGTGTAGCCTATGCAGCTTGTTGATGAAGAATCTGAAGATTCTGAATAATCTTTTCCTTTGTCCATTTGACACAAAATGGGGGAGAAATGGTTTAAATTTGTCAAACAATAGTTGGAGGTTTTTGTTTATTTTGTGAACAATTTTCTGACATTTGTTTTTATTGGTTTTAATTTATGTTATGATGATTGTTCAGTCTTTGTGTTATCTTTTGAATCTCCTTGAATATGGTGCATTAATGTCTTTTGTGTGACTTGTTTCAGAAAATTGAAAATTATCTTGTTTCTTGCTCTTGCTCTTGAGCTTGTTTTAAGAAAAAACTGTTGGGTTGTGTTTTGGCTTTAATTAGTGCAACAATGGTCTTGGTGAAGTTCCCCTTGACTTAGCACTTTGGTTTGTGTTTGGAAGTTATGGACTCTTTGGTTTGTGTTTGGAAGTTATGGAGATGGCCTCTGCGTAGGTGTTTTGTGGCCTTGTGCCTTGTAAAAGTTTTAAACCTTGTTTTAGGGTTTTGTCATTGAATGGCCAAAGGAGGAGATTGTTAGTATTTAGATTGGCCTAAATTCAATGACTGTTCTTGTAATCTTGTTTGGTTTAAAACTTTGAGAGTGTGTTTGGGGTTGTCCTAAGTTTGTTTGGGTGTGTCCTAGTGCTTTTAGGGTTCTCTGAGAAGTTCCCTGTTTTCCTGTCAAAAGTGCCTTCAGGACGAAGCTCATAACAAGATTGATTAAAGAACACGCTGTTTTCCCGTCAGAAGCACGTTAGAATGGGACATGTAACGGGAGCAAACTTTGGTCTCCTTGTTTTCTTGCCAGGAAGCTCGTCAAGACGAGGATGTGACAAGAGCATTTTTGGACTTCTTGTTTTCTCGTTAGAAGCGCCATTAGGACAGGGATGTAATAGGAGCATTTTTGGACTCCCTAGTATCTTGTCAGGAATGGCGTCAGGACGAGGATGTGACGGGACCATTTTTTGTTAGGAACTGCGTCAGGATGCGGATGTGACGAGAGCAAAATTGGACCTCCTGGTTTCTTATCAGGAAGCCTGTCAGGGCGGGATATGTAATGGGACTAAAGTTGCATTTCCTGGTTTCCCTTCAGTTGTGTATCAAGACGGAACATGTGACGAAGTTGAGGCATTTTGCCTTCCCGTCAGAACGGGATTGCTGTCTCATTAAGACGTGAGAATTTCAGATTTGCGAAATCTATTCTTCCCATTATAATGAGAAAGTGTCCTGTTATGACGTGACGAAGGAAATGTTTTCTCTATAAAAGATTTTCCTTCACTGTTCACTCTTTAGACTTTGGGATTTTGAAGTCTCTTTTTCTCCACAAGCACTAGGTCCTAGTGGTATTGTTTTAGAAGAAGGGACATGATATAGCTTGAAGTTGTCCTTTCTCTTGTTTGGTGTCTTAGCCTTTGGCGTGTTGTCTTCCTCGCTTGATGATAAAGCTGGAATCTTTGATGGGTGTTTGTTGAAGAAAGTCTACCGAAGGGTTGGTAAAGAAGGTCACTTTTTGAAGATGGTTATGATGCAGACAAGCTGAGAGGTTTGTCGTTCTTAGTAAGTTTAGAGGTGCTCGGGGCTGTGAGTATCGGCTATCCTATAACTGTGAATCTTCTTTTAGTGGTTTCCTGGATTTGGCTGCCCTATAGTGGTTTTTACCTTGAGGTGCTCAAGGGTTTTTCACTTCGTAAACAAAATATGTGTTGTGGTTTTGTTTGTTTATTTATTTTTATTTTTTTCACCGTACATGTTTTTTGTGCTTGATGAGATGGGTTAGTTTTTATTGTTGAATATTTTGGTTATAAGAGGTAAAACACGATCCGTATAAACTTTTAGAAGCCTTATTGAAATTTGAATTCTTCTATTTTTTAATTTTTTTTCTTATAAAAATGATTTGTTTTTAATTTTAAATGTTCCACTCTTTGGAATTTTTTTTTTTTTAAGGTTTTTTTTAGAAGTTTTAGTATTTTTTGTTTTTGTTTTTTTTTTTCTAAGGGTAGTTTCGTCATTGGGGGGAACATTGACAATTTTTTGTAGTTTGGGGGGGACATTACAATTGAAAGTTTGGAGGGACATTGCCAATTTGGTGGTAGTTTTAGGAGGGGTATGTGGACTTTCCCCTAAAAATAATTAATACTCAAGCTATACATATAATATATTACATGTACTATATAAAATCACAATGACTATTGTTAAATTGTTACTTAATAAGTAATATACTATTACTATATAAGTTATTTTTATTAATTAGTACATATATCTATATTTATTAATTAATATGTATATATGTAAATATATACGAGCCATGCTAATAAGTGAGCCGAGCCCTTATACGAGTATATTCGTGAACTTTAAACGAGCGAGCTAAGTTTTATACGGATATGTATAATTTAATAATCGACTTTAGTTTTGTATCTATGAACGGGTAATTTAATAATCGAGTCGCGCAAGAGCCAAGCTTTATTAAGCTGAGCCCGAGTGGGCTCATGGATAGCTTTGTTCATTTACAACCCTACTCTTCACCACCATTATGCACGTGCTGTTGGGAGTGCCAAGGCCTAGAGCCAAATTCTTCTCTTCCATGGCTTGAAGGGTTGGAGCTTGGCCTTTAGCCTACATGGGCTAATATATGTGACCAGGAGTTAGAATGGTTTGGGTTGGGTTTTGATCAAAATGTGATTATGCATATAATAAAGAAAGAAATAATAAGTAGGTTACGGGTCAAAGCCCGCCCTTCACAAATAGGGCTGTAAATGAGCCGACACACTCGACAGCTCGCTCGCTACTCGCTCTACTAAGCTCGACTCGAACTCGAGCTCGACACTATAAAAACTCGCTCGTTACTGTTGAAACTCGCTCGATTAGCTAATGACACATACCCGACTCGCTCGATTAAGCTCAACGGGGGCTCGTGAGTTCGACTCGTTTAACTCGGGATCCAAAGGCTCGCCCGAGCTCGTTTAGGGATCGTGAGCTCGACTCGTTTAACTAGATAATCGCCCGGCTCGCTCGACTCGGTTAGGGATCGTGAGATCGACTCGTTTAATTAGATAATTGCCCGGCTCGCTCGACTCGTTTATGGCTCGTGAGTTCGACCCGTTTTATCATCTGACCCGACCCAACCCACACGGCAATGTCACTAAAAGAAAAAAATTAACCATGTTATTAATCAATAATAATCATAGCTTGATAGCTTCAATATGTATACAATTAACTAGGTTATAGTATAACTAACATTATATGGAATATGTTATTATTTATAGGTTTAATGTCCAATTAATTAGTTGAAAATAATAATAATAGTAATCATCATATTCATAGGTTCAATGTGTGTACAATTAATTAATTAATATATAAGGGTATAGTATAACTTATACTATAAGTGTACAACTAAGTTAACTAACATTGTATAGAGTATAGACAATGTTATTATTTATAGGTTTAATGTCCAATGTCCAATGATTTAGTTAAAAATAATAATAATAGTAATCATCATATTCATAGGTTCAATGTGTGTACAATTAATTAATTAAGATTTAATAAACTATTTATAGATTTAATAATAATAATAATTTATAGGTATTAGGTTTAATGTCCAATGTCCAATTACTTAGTTAAAAATAATAATAATAGTAATCATCATATTCATAGGTTTAATGTGTGTACAATTAATTAATTAAGATTTAATAAGCTATTTATAGATTTAATAATAATAATAATTTATAGGTATTAGGTTTGATGTCTAATATCCAATCAATTAGTTAAAAATAATAATAATAGCAATCATCATATTCATAGGTTCAATGTATGTACAGTTAATTAATTAAGATTTAATAAGCTATTTATAGATTTAATAATAATAATAATTTATAGATATTAGGTTTAATTTCTAATGTCCAATTAATTAGTTAAAAATAATAATAATAGCAATCATCATAATCATAGGTTCAATGTATGTACAGTTAATTAATTAAGATTTAATAAGCTATTTATAGATTTAATAATAATAATAATTTATAGGTATTAGGTTTAATGTCTAATATCCAGTTAATTAGTTAAAAATAATAATAATAGCAATCATCATAATCATAGGTTCAATGTATGTACAGTTAATTAATTAAGATTTAATAAGCTATTTATAAATTTAATAATAATAATAATAATTTATAGGTATTAGGTTTAATGTCCAATTAATAAGCTATTTAAAAAATTAAATTATATGGTACTACTTAAATGCAATAAAATGTATTAAGTAGTATTTAAGTTTTTACCTTTTAAATATTGTTTTAATCTGTTAACTAATGTCTAATGGTATTGCAAAATAAATGCCAATAAATATAATGCTATAATTCCTATAAAGTATAAACTATAAAATTAATCCTACCAAACACAATTTACAACTTACACCACACGTTTTTTTTTTTTTTTTTTTTTTAAAAAAAGAAAAAAAAAAACCAAACAGACGTTTAGAGTTTTTTTAGGGTACTAAACGAAGAACTTGTTAACTTAAATAAACGGCTGTCGTTGAATTGATTGAAATTTTATTAAAGATCTACGGTTTAGATCATTTATGGGAAAACGGAGAGGAGAGCTCACATATAATTGTGCACACGGGATAATTCAGTTTTTTTGAATTTTGAAAATATTTGAAATTTTACCTAGATTAATATTATCCATTCGATTAATTGGCATTATTCCATAGCCGTTCGATCTGCAAAGTGGACGACAGCTGTATACCACCCCCGCAGAGATATGTATCTGGTGTTCCGCATAACACCATGAGCTTATTAATCTAACGGTCATAAATTAAATGAAAACTTTAAGATCAAAATCAACGGTCAAAAAAAATTATTTTTCACAAATGAAACCGGATTCAATTAATTAACGCAGCAGAGAATCACTTCCGGCATTCTCTTTTTGCACGCAATGCACAGTGAACGAGACTGACGGGCCTCGATTTGCAATATTTATTTCCAGCCGTCCATTTTTTGGAGATTAAAGGTGAACCGTTGGATTAAGAAAATGGAAGCCAGCTGTAACGCATGCCTACCCGTGAAAGTTATCTGGTGCTCCCATTTCTCTGATGAGCTCACTAATCCAACGTTCTAAAATAAATCAAAAAATCAAAAAATAATGAAACGGTCAAGATGAAATATTGAGTGTAGGTTGCACCGGATTGACCAACTCATGCACGCAGTGGATTAATTTCCAGACTCGTTTCTTCACGCAAGCACGACAATCAAGACTGACACGTTTGACTTGTATTTCAACCGTCCAATTTTTGGCGATTAAACTCCAGCCGTTAGATCACTCTAATGGACGACAGCTGGATACCTCGCCTAACCTCAGAGTAATCTAGTGTTTCGCAGGCCACAGTAAGCTTGCTAGGATTAATTGATCGAACAACTCAAATAAAATCACTAATTTGATCTATATAATCGACGGACTATCTGAAAGGGTTACATGAGAATTTATTAGACACGGCCGTATTGGATTAAAAACTTATAAACGCATAAGTGGGACACGCGGCATGCTAGGAAAAATTGACAAAGATTGGATCAAATCCAACCATTCATTACTAAAATTGAAATCAGATCCAACGGCTGGGACTTGTTTGAGAAAAAACTAACCTAAAAATCATCTACCTCTCACGCTTTGTCCGTCAGTGACTCAGTCGCTTGCTTTCTTCTCTCCATTCTCATTTCTCCATGTCTCCATTTCACTTAGAACCCTAACCAGCTAGACAAACTAGTAACTAGGCTAACCAGAGAGGCAGAAACGATTGAAGCTTGAGAAGAGAGGGAGCATTCAATGCGTATCCCATCGTGGATTCGTGGTTGGTTGAATACTTGAATGCTCGCAATAAATCCTTCTCAACCCCCTACCTACACCTCGTTCGTTTCAGATCCTCAATCGAGCCGTTGATGGATCATCCGATATCCATCTAACGGCTTTCGAGCCACTCGTAGAAGTTTTGCCTTCCAAAGGCTTTTGATCAATCGCGTGAATCACTGCTACTGTGAACTAAAAAAGTTCTCCTAGCCCGTCCAATCTCGCCGCCTAATTCTGATTTTATTATCTTATTTACATTGTTTATATTTGATTATTTGTGTTTTTTCAAGTTTTCAACTGTTCTTCTGAATCTCTGATCTGTGACTTTTTTGGTTGTGGTGTGGAAGAGACAAAGATGATTGCTCTTGATCTGACTGTGATGGAAATGGAAATCGAGTACTGGGCTATCAAGTACTCGATTACCATTTTTTTATTCATTCCCAAATACCCCCATGATCCATCCCCCTTATATAATACTCGAGTGTATGAACCTGATGCATCATGTATGCAAGACTTGCTTGCATGTTATTCGAGTTGTTTGTATTTGTCTGCTCTTACTTGCTGCTTGCTAACGAAATTCGAACCAGAAAACATTCTGACTTCTGAAGAGCCTCTTCTGCCTTTAACTTTAAGTTGAATATTTTTTTTCCTGAACCCTAATCCGAACTTTTTATATTTTTCGAGTATTTTTAGTTTATTATTCCATTCTGGTTTAATGTTGCTAATTTCATCATTTCAGGGAGTCTGGTACTGGTAGCACTGAATTTGCAAGCTGCAACAGTTTCAATTGCTTGAAGTTCAGGTTTTTTTTAAAAGTAAATTGTTCCGTCTATTTTCATTAATTGCTATGTTGTAAATACATGAATTGCTATGTTATATGTTGCTATGTTAACATTAATTGCTACGTTATAAATCTGTTTAACATGAATTGCTATGTTAGATTATGATTCTGGTATGTTGAAATGTTTGCTATGTCTATCTATGATTCTGATTTTTAAAAATTAATTGATTAAAATTCTTTGCTATGTCAAAACTATGATTCTGTTATCTTAAAATGTTTGCTATGTCTATCCATGATTCTGATTTTTTAAAATTAATAGATTAAAATTATTTGCCATGTTAGAACTATATTTCTGTTATCTTAAAATGTTTGCTATTTCTATTATCATATTTCTCAATGTGATGAATTTTTGCCCATCTCATTAATTCATGATCTAAACACTTTATGCTTTGATTTTTGCTCTCTGGTTAATGATGTAAATGTTTGTTATATTCTGTTATGTATAATGTATTTTGTTAATGTAGTTTCTGTTAGTTGATTTTTTATTTTCCATTAATGTATTATGTTATTTTATTTATCTGAGTTTTTTAATTTTACAAATTTTTAACAGTTATCATGGACAATACATTTCAACTCAATGATGTTGATATGGGTGATGATTCACCCACTGCTGACCCTACTCCTGGATCTGGTGTGTCTGCTAGCACTGAATGCACATCAGATGAACATATTAATCTGGTTTCTCCTGCTGTTGTTGTATCTAGGGATGGGGTTGGTCCTGGGGATGGGGATGGGGATGGGGATGGGGCTGGGGCTGGGGCTGGGGCTGGGGCTGGGGGTGAAGGTGGGTCAGTTGCCTTCCAAAGGAAGGAAAGGCAAAGGACTTCCAAAGTCTGGAATGACTTTTCTTCTATTGAAATAAATGGTGTAAAAAAATCCCAGTGTAATTGGTGTAAGAGGTTGTTTTCTGTAGGGAAATCTAGTACTACCTCCACCCTTAGTAGGCATCTAGCTGCTTGTGTGAAGTTTGGGGAGTTGAAAGCGTTAAGAAGCAAAAGACTTTGTCTTTTGAACCTAGTGATGACAATGATGGTTTAGGGACTTTGACAAACTTTACTTTTAATGAGAAGAAAGTTAGAGAACTTGCTGCCCATATGGTACTTCTACATGAATATCCCTTTAATTTGATGGAGCATGAACTTTTTAACAAGTTCATGAGGGCTTGCACACCATATTGGAAAAAAATTAGCCGTGCCACTGTAAAAAGTGATTGCATTGCCACTTATAACATTGAAAAGAAAAAGTTGAAAACACTTCTAAGTGGGATTGATAGGGTAAACATAACTACTGATATGTGGACCTCCTCACAAAGGGTTTCATATATGGTGGTTACTTGCCATTTTGTGGATTCTAATTGGCTACTCCAAAAGAGGATTTTAAATTTTTGTAATGTACCTCCTCCACATTCAGGTGTTGTTATTGCTGAAGCCTTAAGAAACAGTTTTATTGAATGGGGCATTTTGGATAAAGTACTTACAATAACTGTTGATAATGCTAGTGCTAATTCTGCTGCCATTGACATTTTGAGAGATGATTTTGAGTTGAGGGGTAGTTTGCCTATTGGGGGCCTTATGTTTCATGTTAGGTGTTGTGCTCATATTACCAATTTGTTGGTGCAAGCAGGGCTTTCAGAAATAGGGGAGATAATAGATTCTGTTAGGCAGGGGATTAAATATATAATGGCTTCTGAGAGGCGGTTGATTGCATTTAGTGATATAGCAAAGCGTTTGGACTTGGGTTCTAATAAACTTGTTTTAGATGTTCCTACCCGATGGAATAGCACCTACTTGATGTTGAAGACTGCAATTAGGTTCAAGGAAGTGTTTCCTAGATACCATAGAGTAGAGCAAGCTTTTCTGTGGGTGGTAACTCCAGAACAGTGGGAAAAGGTTGAGAATGTGAACCAAGTTTTAGCTATTTTCAATGATGTGACCAATGTTGTCTCTGGAAGTGACTACCCTACATCCAATCTGTTTCTACCTGAGGTGTGGAGAATGAAAGAAATTGTGGATATTAAGGCTGGGGATAGGAATGAATATATGAGATTAATGTCAGCTAAGATGAGTGATAAATTTGATAAGCATTGGGGTGAATCTAATATGGTGATGGCCTTAGCTGCTGTGTTGGATCCTAGATACAAAATGAAGTTGATTAGGTTCTGTTTTCCTATCATTTATCCACTTGATACGAATGGTGATAACATAAAGGCTGTGTTGAGTACTTTGAAAGAGTTGTTTGAGGTTTATGTTGCTGCCCATAATGCATCTATCATTCAACAACAAGCAGCTGCTGAAGTCAGTGCTGCTACTACTTCAATTGCCTCTGTTACAGAGGAAGTTTCTGGTGGCAGATCACATTTTAGGCAACATGTTAGAAGCAATGACATCATCTGGCCCATAAAAACAGATTTGGATGTATATCTTGAAGAAGATGTATTCATTTCTGATAGTGAGAATGGTGAAGATAGTGATGCAAACTTTGATGCTTTGGGATGGTGGAAATCCAATGCCTTAAAGTACCGCATCTTATCTAAGATGGCACGGGATGTATTGGCTATTCCAATCAGTACTGTTGCTTCAGAATCATCTTTCAGTGCGGGTGGTAGAGTTATTGAACCCCATAGAGCATCATTATCAATTGATACTGTTGAGATGCTCCTATGTGGTGCAGATTGGGTTAGAGCACTTCATGGCATTAAGAAAAAATCTAGAATACCTGTAAGTTTTATGATTCTGTTATTTTATTTATCTCAATTTTTCAACCTCTTTGTTACTTATAATTTCACCTTATTAACTTTGTGTTTGTGTTTGTAGAAAATGGTGGAAGTGGAATTGCCAAATGTGCCGTGAATGCTGTTTTCTCATTTTCTGTGAGGGATTCTCTGAAAAAACTGAATTTGTTTACTGTTTTCCTATGCTTATTAAATATGTAATTTGAATGTCACATTTTATTTTGATGTTATGTTCTGTATTAATTATTATACTTTGCTGCCTTTGTTGGAACTTGGAATATTGGACATTTGGATTTCCTGTTGTTCTGTATTAATGGTTATACTTTGTTGGCTTGGTTGGAACTTGGAATGTTGGACATTTGGATTACCTGTTGTTTTGTATTAATTGTTATACTTTGCTGGATTTATTATAAATTATAACTTATAACTGCATGGAGATTCGGAATTTAGGTAATTTACTTTATTAACTTTTCCAGTTTCATTTGGTTGTTTTTAAGTTTATCTATATTGCATATACTGGTTTTTCTTATGTGTAAATTTGTAATCTTTATAATAGGTTCATTTTGAGTTTGCTTGTAATCTTTTAGCCTATATCATGCATCAATTTGTGTTCATTCTGCCCTCCCATTGTTTTTGCAGATCTGGTTTTTGAACAATCATTAAAATGTCCATTTGCAATTTTGCATAATCTTAAGTGATAATTCTCCCTTGACATGTTGCAAGGGAGTTAAATACTTCTAACAATTTTTTTTTCATTGAATGTAGTGACTGTCTTTGTGGGTTTATGGCAACTAGGGCTGTGTAATTTAGGTGCATATTTCTCATTGGTCTAATCTTATATCTTTGTATGAATTTGATTATATTAACTTGTTCATGTAAATAGTTTTAAATCATTGAATGCAAGTTCTTTATGATTCTGTTATTTGATTTATTTCCATTTTCTAAGCTGTTTTTTACTAGTAATTTCACTTTATTAACTTTGTTTTTGTGTTTGGAAAAATTGTTGGAAGTGGAATTGTCAAATTTGCCATGAATGCTGTTTTCTCATTTCTGTGAGGGAATCTGTTTACTGCTTTCCTTTGCTTATTGAATATGTAATTTGGATGTCAACATTAGATTTTGATGTTATGTTCTGTAATAATTGCTATTCCTTTGCTAGCTTCGGTGGAACTTGGAATATTGGACATTTGGATAACCTGTTTTAATTTTTATACCTTTGCTAGCTTTGTTGGAACTTGGAATATTGGACATTTGGACAACCTGTTTTAATTGTGTAATCTTTATTAGAGGTTTATTTTGAGTTTGCTTGTAACCTATTATTAGCCTATATCATGCATCAACCTGTGTTCATACTTGCCTCCCATTGTTTTTTGCATTTTTCATATCTGGTTTTTGAACATTCATTAAAATGTCCATTTGCATAATCTTAAGTGATAATTCTCCCTTGACAAAATGCAAGGGAGTTAAAAACATCTAACAATTTTTTTTTCTTTGAATGCAGTGGCTCTGTGTGGACCGTGGCAACTAAGGCTGTGTAATTTAGTTGTATTTTTCTTATTGGTCTATAATCTTCTCTTTTTCTGAATTTGTAACTAATTTTAAATCATTGAATGCAGAGACTCATAGAGCCAGTTTGTGGCAACTGCAAGTCTGCAACTGGGAACCAAAAGTGATGTATTTTGTTTTAAGTAATCTTGCTGTTTATGTTCATTTTGAGTTTGCTTGTAATCTCTATTATTAGTTCATTTTTGAGTTTCCTTGTAATCTCTATTATAAGTTCATTTTTATTTCCTTGTAATCTTTATTATAGGTTCATTTTGAGTTTGCTTGTATTCTCTATTTTAGGTTCATTTTGAGTTTCCTTGTAATCTCTATTTTAGGTCCATTTTGAGTTTGCTTGTAATCTCTATTATAGGTTCATTTTGTGTTAGATTGTAATCCCTGTTTTTGGTTTATTTTCAATTTGCTTGTAATCTATGTTATAGGTTCATTTTCATTTAGCTTGTAATCTCTATTAAAGGTTCATTTAGAATTTGCTTTGTAATCTCTATTATGTTTATTTCCAATTTGCTTGTATTTTGTCATATGGCTGTTTGCTGATGTAGGTACACTCATACAATTATATTGAATTTCTATGATACAATTATATTGAATTTCTATGATGAATTGTGTTTTTGTCCACTGAATTTGAATTTTTACTTCTTTTTTATCCATTAACGAGCCTTAAATGGGCTGGGCCACACACTTGAGGCTTGTTTGACCCATTTAATCGGGCTCGAGCTCGGGCTCGGGCTCGACAAATGGACCATTAAATGAGCCATAAACAGGCCGAGCCACACATTTAAGGCTCGGCAGGCCCATTAACCGGGCTCGGGCTTGGGCTCGGGCTCAATACACTTAAAAGAAATTAACCCATCATTTTCGAGCTCGGGCAGAGTCAAGCCACTCGAGTACTCGACTCGGCCCGAATTCCTCATTCTAGTGAGCCCAAGCTCGATCCTGAGCCATTGTTGTTTTCAATGAGCCGAGTTTGGGCATTGGTATTGTAGCTTGGCTCGAGCTCGAGACCGGCTCGATTATTTCGCCTCTGTAATGAGCCGATCTAGTATTGGCAAAGCTTGACTCGGCCCGGCTCATTTACAGCCCTATTCACAAATAACTCTCAAGCCTTGGTAGCTCTTATAGACTTGTCTCTCTTTTTGTTGAGATTTAAAGTTCGTGTATATAATGGTGAATATGATGTCATAATATTTAAAACTTTTAAAAGACATGTCAATATTGACATCATATATGTCGTTACTTACACAATCTTTAAATTTTGACCATGAAATAAAGAGAATTTTATTCTTTTCAGCGTAAGTGTTGGGCCAACAAAATTAACAGGTCTAATTATATGATCATCTTGACAAAATTTAGCACTATACTCATAAATAGCTTTTAAAATTATAATTGGATTAAAATTTAATAAAAATCCATCATAAATCTAACGATTGTCTTAAAAATCGTATAAATGTAAGAAAATAGGGTTAACAAAATGAGAATGTGTATAGTATTATTACTCATACAACAATACAAGGCCACATGCCGTACAATACGGCATCACTTTGAGAAGGTTTGCTTCTAGAACTATCCCATTCTGGAAAGCATGGTGCCGAAAATCTCAGCTTCATATCTACCATATTCTCTCTGTTTATTTTTGAGCTCCTTGTACACGGCATTCATATCTCTGTTGATTCAGAATTTATTAATTAGGGAATAATATATGAATTAAATATTGTCCAAAGAATATAAGCAAGGATACCACGGTGAAAGTATACCATAAATCACTACTTATTTAAAAAGTTTAACTTAATAAAAAATAATAAATTTAATTATTTAATTTAAGAGAAACTTATAAAAACACTACTGAATTTTCACGCATTTTAAAAGTATTCGTTGAAGTTCAAAAATGCTCAATTAAGGTAATTGAATTTTCAATTTCTTTAAAGTACCCCATTTTGTTAGGATTTTCTCATTAAATTTTATCAAAATTCCAAAATACTCTTATTTTTTATTAGAAAAAAATAAAATAAAAATTTTGAAAATTCAGGGGTTTATTTTTTATTTTTATATAAAAAACACCTTTGCAATGTTTTTGCAACATCTTTGTATTTTTTTTGTTATTAAAAAAGGGTATTTTGGAAATTTTGACAAAATTTAACGGTGAATCCTAATCGAAAGGTAATTGAAAGAAATTAAAAATTCGATACCCTTAGTTGAGAGTTTTTTTAACTTTGGGAGTAGTGTCAAAACAGGTGGGAGTTTAGGGTGTTTTTTGAAGTCTCTTATTTAATTTATATTCTAACATGTTCTCTTAGGTGTAAGTTCAAACTCTCCCTAAATAAAGAGGAGGAAGAAATGTTTGTCACAAGGCTCATACCTATTATTTGGATCAATGGTCAGAGCTGCCTTAATATCTGCCTCTGCTTTCTCTAGCTCAGATATTTTAAGGTATGCTTGGGATCTTCTGTACAGAGCTTTCACGTTCAATGGATCATGTTCTATAACCTGGTATAAAGCCAACAAAAAAATACAAAAATAAAACATATAATCAAATTGAAGCATTTTCAATAACTGATTATTAAGCCCAAAAAAAAAAAAAAAAAGAATTGTATAAATTTATAATCGGATATATGAATGAGCAAGAAAAAAGAGCGGAAGCAGAAAAAAAAATCGATAAAGACCGTTAAGACTACATCTTGAATATAATGATGCATTATAAACTGTATTACAATGAGTGATAATGTTAGAAGGAGGACTAAAGTCCTCTTTGTGTCCTACCAAATGTGATGTGCCTTTTAAATTTACCAATCGATCAAAATTTAATACTGACCAACTCAAATTTAATGGTGATTTTAAAAGCCACATCACATTCTAACGTAACTCGTTTATGGCTGAAGCCGTGGAGGGTGACAGAAAAAGGAGCAAGTACCTTTGTACATAGTCCTGAAGCTTCCAAAAACTCCCCCAGTTTAAGTTTACAAGCAGCTCTGTTCAAATTACATGACAACCACAAGGCATTTGCAATGGATTTGTCAGCATCAGTGAAAGAGTGATCAAACTCCACGTACTTTGCAGCCTGCAATTAAGCAGATACTTTAAGTTTTTGATAATATTATCATAATATCAAAAATATTGTTCATCTTCTAAACTAAATGCCAACTTTCCTTCTCATATTTCCTAGAGGCACTTAAGATCTTCCCTGCCTTAAACAGCACATTTCCATCATTTTTGTTCCTCTCACATGCTTCTATTTTCTCTTTAGTATCCATCTTCCAAAAGGGTTTCTCCTGTACACATGAGAAATGCATCAGAATAAGAAGAAATGTCGTAGTTAGAATACACACTGGAGTTGGTCCTGCAATCTACTTTTTAACTTTCTGAACTTTCATCACTTTTGCATCTAATTCTTAAAGTTCAAAATTCTCAATTAAGGTAATTTTATAAATTTTACAGGAGTATAAATGTCATTTTACCCATTTGCAATCTGATTTAACCCTAAACCATAACGAGAGAGTTGAAATTGTAAACTTTATAAAGTTTGATACACTAAATTAAGGTTTTTGTACTTTAAGAGGTGATTGCAAAAGCGATGAAAGTTTAGGCAGGTTAAGTGAAATTTCTCCCATAATTTATATAGAAGATATAACGTGTTTGAGATCAGCCTTGAATTTCAGAATGCTTTAACCATTAAGCATGTCAATAATGAGTTTATATATAGTGAAAGTTATATATGAGCAACAAGAACAGAGAACCTTGATGAAGTCAATCAACTGGACTTCATAAAATAGATCTTCATTTGCAATTCCTGAAGCATCGTTGCTATGCAAATGTTCCATGCTGACAGTCACCACCGCTTGTTCTCCCCTTTTCATAGTCATGATTGCTCTGTCCAAGCCTTCATTTATCTGTCCTGTAAACTTGTAGGACAAGTAACAAGGTTAAAAAAGATGCAGAAGTTGATGCTCATTCCAAAAAGTAGCAACACAAAGCACCTTCCATTGTTGTGCACTCAAATGGTTCTTCATCTGATCCCTTCCTCTCAAATACTGTTCCATCTTTAAGTTTACCAAAGTATATCACTGAGAAAAAAGTACAAAAAAACTCAGGATTTTTTTATTTTTTATTTTATCTAGAATGGAAGCTTCAAAAGATGGTGTGTTTTATATGTGAGATTACCTTTCACCAAGGATCCTTCATTAGGGCGGTCAAAGCCTTCACCAACTTTCATGATCTTTTTGAGGACCTTCTTGTCTCTGGTGACATCAACAACACTTTTCCAGGACACCAGCTCAAGTTTGATGGTTAAATTTGAATCAAAAGGAACACCATCATCGATGTCTGTTGCTCTTTTTTCATTTTGTCTGAAGCCATCTGAAAAGGAGAGATTCAAGTTTAATATATCTTCTTCTCTGTAAATAGTAGAGAGAAGAAAAGAAAGCAGACAAGTACATTAACTTACAAGAGAACTTC
Organism: Corylus avellana; assembly: GCF_965113065.1. Classification (NCBI taxonomy): domain Eukaryota; kingdom Viridiplantae; phylum Streptophyta; class Magnoliopsida; order Fagales; family Betulaceae; genus Corylus; species Corylus avellana. The sequence goes on along the minus strand of NC_142499.1, from coordinate 9,048,126 downwards.
ACAAATAGCTCGGCTTTTTCACCCCTTCTCATTGTCTTCACTGTTTTGCTAAATGCAGGGCAAAAACAACCTGTTCCCGAAAATAGAAAAAAAACATTTAACAACGTTTTTGGTGAAAAGTTGTGTAATTCTGTAACATATTACAGATGAAGTTCAACTTACCATCACCTACATTAAACTCCAAGCCTTCATCAGATTTGGAGACAAGCTTTCCATTCTCAAGTCGAGCCTCATACTTCACTGTAAAGACAGAAAAAGGTTACTCTAATCATGCAGGGCTGTGATCCTATTTTTATGAGCAAGTAGTTTAACACTTCAATTCATTGTGAGAGTTCTCTTTTTAATTCCTTCATACTTTCATTTTCTGTCAGTGAATGTCCCTCCGAGGACTAAAAATTGTAATACTTTTTTTTTTTTCACGAGTTTGCTTTCTGCAATAATTACCTTTCTGGACAAAAAAGGATGATCTACATTTTTTTCTTCTAATTTCCTATATTGTTTGTTGGCTTGGCAGATGAGAATGTTGCATTTGAACTTATTGCAGGTTCAACTTGTATAAAATTATTAAGACAATCTTTGTATTTTTCCTAATTTTTGCCACAAAATTTTTCACAAGCTTCATATATAGGTAAACAGAAACTAGTGGTTTAATTACAGAGTTAATAGCCAAACTTAGCATTAGTTTAGTTGGTTTATACAATAAAACTTTCACTGTTTTTTTTTTGTTATAATCATTTAAAAGAACTCTTCAGCACTGTCAATAATACCTAACACTTCATCAGCTTCTCTGGGAGTAGCCCATCCCTCACCCTCCTTTGTTATCTTCTTCAGTATTCCTCCATCACCAGTTATGTCTCTGATAGTTGTCCAAGACAGCATTTCAATGTCAAAAATGAGAGTTGAATTTGGAGGTATCAAGGGTGGAGAGCCGAGTTCCCCATAGGCTAAGTTTGGCGGTATTATAAAGCTTGCTCTCTCACCCTTCTTCATGGTGGCAACTCCTTCATCCCATCCTTTTATAACTTCATCTGATATCCAAATTTTACAGAAACACCCAAAAAGAAAAGAAAAAAGAAATCAGGTGAACAAGAAACAAACTACCAACACCAAGTCAAATGAAACTGAGATTTAACCTTTTAGTATTCACTTCATATTCTGCAATATGATAATAGAAACAAGAATTGATATAAGGAAAATTTTGTGAAGATGCAACCCCTAAAACATGCAAACATTGTACACAACTTTTTAATGCTTCCAGCAAATTAAAGGGATAGTTATAATAGAATTCTCTCAAAAGGGAAAGTTCTGAAAATTTCTCATCCAAGTAAATTAAGATAAACATAGTGAAACAACATAAGTTCCTTTGAGTGGCATACCACTTACTTTGGCCAAGTTTGAACCTAAAAGAAGTTCCTTTATCGCGACTCGTAAAGAGACATGCACCACCCTCAATGCACCCGCTGAAATGAACTGAAACATGAAACAAACACCATTAGCCTTCATATGGGACATCAACTCAAAAATTCTGCAACTTTTGTGCTAAATTTAGTCACACAGTGACAGATAGATTCTCAAAACCATTTGGGTCTTTTTCTTTTAGTTCGTTTTCTCAGCTATTAAGCATATCAGCAATGGTGGAGTTAGAAACATGTTTCAGATGGGGGGACAAGGCAACATACATTAGATGTAAATCCAGCAGAACATGTCATACAAATTTAAAACTGACTTGTTCTAACAGTTTTGTGAAAAAATAGTAGAAATGAAAAAGATAAAGTGGATAAAAGGAGAATCGTGAGGCCACCCATTAAGGAAAAGGATTTGTGTGGTGTACTGCTTTCGTTACCTTCCACTTCATCTCCAGGAAATGGAGTCTGCCATGAATTTCCTCTCCTGAGAATCTGCTTTCTCAGGCCTTGGCTTCCGATTACCGTCTCTGGTAATCCAAGATTTTCGATTTTAATGTCAGTTTCCAAATAGGAATTGGAAGAAGAGTATTCCATTGAAATTTGTGTGTGTGAGAGAGAGAGAGAGAGAGTTTGAAGCAAAAGATAAGCCGTTGTTGGTTTCCCTCCTTTTGGAGCTTTCAGTTAAGATTTTTCTGTGAGGACGAGTGGTGAATAACTCGGAGAGTAGACTCAAAGTCTCACCCGGGATGGGTTGGATCCCGAGTTAGCCCAGTCGTTCTTGTAGCTTAATATTTTGATTCATTGTTTTTTCTTATAAAAAAAAAATTACAAAGATTCAGGTACGGGTATTTTTAAAAATTTCGTGAAATCCTCATCAATGTTTAAATCTTTGCATTTTTTTTTTTTCCAAAAAAAAAATGGTGTACTTTGAATTGACACCCTTCCGGTACATACACTTCCTTAAGATGTCTTGATTCCCGTCATTGTTACCTCAACAGTGATTGCTCAAGACACAATATCGGGGTATAAGCCTGTGTTTACACATTTCAATGAGTGCAACGGTGGCAATGTTACCTTTGGAGATGTCAATTAATCTCAAATCAGAGGGAAATGTTCTGTTGAAATCAAAGGGTTTTTAAAACTCCAAGAAGTTCTATACATCAAAGATCTCAAGGCAAATCTTCTCTGTATCAATCAAATTTGTGATGATGATCACATTGTTCAATTCTCAAAGGAGTGCAATGTCTTTGAGAAAAATGGTGGTTTGATTATGAGTGGCTTGAGAATGTTTGACGACTGTTATGGAATTGGACCAAATCCCTCTATGAGCTGTCATAGAATCAAGCTTGATGTAGTTGAGTTATGGCACCAAAGATTAGGGCATTTAAGCTGCAAAGATCTCTATAGGGCCTCTGAAGAAGAACTTATGTTGGATCTCCCTAAGTTGTGGCACTAGTGATTTAATATCCATGTTGGCATTAAATGTTTGAAATGTATATATGTTTTATTCACTAATTAAATTAATTTGAGTATATGGCATATAAAATATCTTTTATACGCTTATTACCAAAAAGTTCATCATATTTATTATGCATGTGAAATGTCCTAGGATGACATTGAATATCGTTATGGGTGTGAGTAACACGATTATCACACAAGGTCTTAGTCCATAATGTTAGGTTTTAGTTTGGCCTAATTCAATGAAATTTCTTGTGATTCTTTTGTGTTTAAAACTCTAGGGAATAGCACTTAGGTCTTCAGGGGTTTTTGGAAGAACTTACTGTTTTCCCATCACGAACCCCATCAGAATGGGACATGTAACAGGACTGAGCTAAGAACCTACTGTTTTCCCATCACGAACCCCGTCAGAATGGGACATGTAATGGGAAGTTACTGTTTTCTCGTTAGGAGTTGCATTAGGACGGGGATGTAACAGGATTGAAGCTGAAGCTACTATTTTCTCGTCAGGAGTTGCGTCAGGATGAGGATGTAATGGGATTGAAGCTAACAGTATTGTTTCCTCGTCAGGATGAGACATGTAACGGGACCAAGGTTGGGCTCCCTATTTTCTCGTCAGATGGTGTGTTAGGACGGGACAAATGATGAGAAGGTGTCATTTGTTCTTCCCTTCACGACGGAACAACTTTCCCGTTAAGAAGGGAATTTTTCAGATCTATTATTTTGTTCATCCCGTCTTAACGTGAAATGACTCTTGTTAGGATGTGAGAGGTAAAATATTTTCCATATAATAGGATTTTTCTATCACTGTTCACTGTAGGCTTTTCAGAAGGATTTTTTTTCTTTTTTGTGCAGTCTCAATAGTTCTCTTCAAGTGCTATGTCTCAGGAGTGTTTGTTCTATAAAGGATGTGAAAAAGCTTCGGGCTGTCCTTTGCTCTTGATTGGTGTGTTGCCTCTTCGTTCATTCCACAAAGATTGTTACCTTGGTTATTGGAAGAAAGAAGTCTACCGAAGGGTCGGTGAGGAAATGCACTCGGTGAAGATGGTTAGGATGGAGACAAGGTGGGAAACTTGTTATTCTTACTAAGTCTAGAGGTCCTCCAGGGAATGAGTATCGTATAGTTTGTAACTCTGAAACTTTATTTAGTGATTTCCTGGGTTTGGCTGCCTTGGAGTGGTTTTTACCTTTGATGTGTTCAAAGGGTTTTCCACTTCGTAAACAAACTTTGTATTGTGCTTGTGATGTTGTTTTAAATTCTGTTATGCATGTTTTATTTTGTTATAAGGCTTAGTTCCATACTTTTATTATTTGGCGATTAGATGTAGAACACGATCCTAGCAATCTTTCAATTGGTAGCAGAGTGGGTTCGCTAGGTTTTGATTCGTGTCTTGAGCATGTTCGTAATCTCTCTTCTTTGTTTTTAATCATGTATTTGAATATTCCGGATGACCTTGGTTGTTTAAAAGATTTTGATCTGTCCTCTACTTCTTTTGCTAGTGTTACTAAATCTCTTAATTCCTCTAACTATTATAGTCTTAATCATGATTGTGACAACCCTGCATACTCTTTGAATGCTTTGTTAGAATCCCATGATATGATGTCCAAGAAACTTTGTACTATTAATCTAGACAATGAACATATCATGGATGGGTTAGTCAGAGTTAATTCAGAAATAGATAGATTAACTTTGGACAATGAGATGAAAAGAAAAGAACTCCATATTGCTGAACAATCTAGGGTGTTGGATGTGAAATCGCTTGATTGTTCTTCACATGAACTGTGTCTTACTAAGAATCGTGGCCTATGTTTTCACTGTGGAGTTCAAGGACACATTGCTTAAATCTAATTCTCTGCTTCCCTGCTAAACCTATAAATAGAGAAGAGCCTAGGCTCTCAAATTACTCAATTCATTCTATCAAGTTCTCTTGATAGTTAATTCTCAGCGAATTACTAGTTGTTTGTGTTAACTTATGAACAAAAGTTTAAGATTGGAAGAGTCAAGTAAGAGCCCACACTCTCTTGGTTATTATCAATCATTGGTGAGAAGATCTAGAGGTCTCTATTGTTGGAAATAGGATTGCAAATCAAAGTATTTACGCAATGGAATGAATCGAATTCCCATGTCACGATCCTCAATGAAGAACATTTAAAGAACTGTTGCTATTTAGAATTAAATCTCAAGAACGAAAAACACTTACTTGGATATCAATGGCCACTCCTGGCTTCGAGAAAAAATCTTTTTATTTCTCCAAGAAGATGTTCTTTATTGTTCAAGAATACGAAGAACAATTTATTCTTTCTTGAAGAACAAATTCTTTTTTTCTTCAAGAACATGAAGAACAAGATCTTCTTTCTTCACGAAAACGAATAAGAAATTCTTCTTTTCTTCAAGAACACAAAGAACTTAGGGATATAGAGACCTCTAGATCATCTGTGATTACCCAACATATTGAGTTTCTATTGACCGACGATAGGTCTCACTCTATGATATATATCAAAGTAATCATCACTTTACATCTGCGTTCACAAACTTCTCAGGATTTAGAATCAAAGTCTAAATAGCTTTTAAGGAGTTTATTGTCTTTTCTCAATGTATAGTATTTTTATGAAAAGACAACTCATTGGTCCATTCAATGCCTTAGGTTCTCAGCACACTACACATCAATCCTGAAGTCACCGCTTCACTAGATCAAGGTAGATCACCAAGATTCGATGTGTAACAGTCTTACTCAAAATGGAATGCCCAGTTCCATTTATTGATTGTGAACTTTATACTTTAAGGATACAAGGATTATGGACTATGGCCTTGTGTGATAACCGTGTTACTCACACTCATATCCATATTCAATGTAATCCTAAGACCTTTCACAGCATAACAAATATGATAAACTTGGGAATAATCATGTAAAAGACATTTTATATGCTATATGCTCAATTCATTTTAGTTAGTGAATATAACATCTATATTTATTACAAACATTTGAATGTACACACAGATATATAATTATTGGGATTCAGGGCATAATCCCAACATCTACGTCCCTGAGATCTGTCTTGTTCTTGAGAAAAATAGAACTTGATCTTTGTCTTCTTGAAAAAAGAAGAAATTGTTCATTTTGTTTTTGAACAAAAAAGAACATTTTCTTGGAGAAGCAAAAAGATTTTTGCCTAAAGCCAAGAGTGGCCATTGATATCCAAGCAAGTGTTCTTCACTCTTGAAATTTAATTTTAAATAAAAACTCTTCTTCACATGTTTTTCATAAAGGATCTTGGCATAGGAATTTGATTCCTTCCACGGCTCAAATATCGGACTTGCAATCATATTCCCAACAAGTTAAAACCATTGCATAACCATCATTCTTATAATTACAAAAAATAAGAAGGATTGAGTTCAATCAAGATAAAAAAATTTCTAAGACATAATAAGAATTCTATCAAGATTAAATATAAGCATTAAAGATCAATTCTCATAGTTATACAACCATCATGCATATAGAAAACCTTAAATTAAAATACAATTAAATCATTGTTACTTTGAAAGGGCTACAACAACACCCTATTACAGAATTAGTTGCTCATGGTGGTGTTGCCAACAACCTTCCACTATGTTCATCTTCTTTTCAACTCTTCAAGCTTCCAAGAGAATATTTATGTGAAATTTCTCTATGCTAAGTACTCCCCCCCGCCCCCCCCCCCCCCCCTTTCTCTCTCTTGAGAGCTTTATGACATACTTATAGGGTCTAAAATAAACCCTAGGAGTCATTGGAGTCCCAAAAATGTTGTACTTTTGTCCCGTAGTCAAATTAGGAGACCTAAACTTATTTCCATATCAATTATGCGTTTCTGTCTAGCAAGTCGGTGTGAGTGCGCTCGATCTCACTTGTGCTTGAGCTCATGCGCGCTTAAGCTCACTTGTAATGTGCTCGAGCTCACTTGCGGTTGTGGGCAGTATTGAGCTTGAGCTCACTTCTTCAGCATCCAAAAAAAGTCATATTTTAAGCCCAAAATCAATGGAATTTTCTTGCATCTTCATTTAGAACCTGAAAACACTAAAACAACACAAGATCAAAAAGGTAACAACATTAAGGAATTAACATATGCGAGACAAGATGGAAAAATGTTGTAAATAAATTTAATGAAAAAACTGAAAAACATTTTAGTCGTATTTGTGATGTAATAGAAAGTAAGAATACAGTGACATCTAAGAGTTACGATAAATTTAGATGTAGTATTGAAGAGGTTGTTTGAGGGATTGTTGAAAGAGAAAATACATTAATATCCTTAAGTTTGCAACTTAGGTATTTCTTAAGAGATCGTATTGAGAGATGTTTGTGACTATTAAAAAGTCATGGTTGCAGATTGACTTTATCAAGCAAATGAGAAATAGATAAATTACCCGTTGTAACATGGAATAATGTTATTATTGTTGAATGTTGTTTTGTTATGAACTATTTGAAAGGCTGTAAGGATTTATTAAAATGTTGTGCCTTTTTTTATGTGTTGATTTCTGAACTAAGGTAAGTGTATTATAATATTTTATAACTACGTAGATATCTTTTTTTTCTTATTTTTATGGGTGTTTATATATTTATTTTGTGTTTATTTCTTTATTTCTTTTTTTTTTCTTTTTTTTTTCTTACAGACATAGATAGTAGTAATTATAGCACTCAAGATGATAAACAATATAATTTGTTGAGAACTATTATATGCCATATATTGCGAAGGAACCTTGTAGAACCTCTCCTCAAACAGATTATAAGTGGGTTATGGAGATTCTACTAGATAATCCTAATAGGTGGAAATAAAATTTCATAATGGAAATAAAAGTATTCATTTACTTGTGTAAAGAGTTGAAAGAAATATATCATTTAAGAAGTACTAGTAAAATAACTGTTGAAGGGTTGGTGGCTATTTTTTGAATACTTTAGGCCGTTGGGATGGGAATAGAATAATGTAAGAAAGGTTTCAACATTCAGGAAAAATAGTTAGTAGACATTTTACTCATGTTTTAATGGTTGTTTCAAGAATGGCGATTGCCATTATTAATCCTATTGATAAGAAGTTTAGGGATGTTCCAAGCAAAAGTCGTGATTATGAGCGGTATTGTTCATACTTCAAAGATTGTATTGGAGCAATTGATGGAATCCATGTGCCAGTTAAACTTTCTCCATCAAAACAAATACCATATATTGATCGAAAATGGACTCTTACTCAGAATGTTATAATTGTTTGTGATTTTCATATGTGTTTCACCTTTGTTTGGGCTAGATGGGAATGTACTACACATGAAACACCTTTTTTTTTGGAAGCTATTTGAAAGGAAGAATTGCAATTTCCACACTCACCTAGAGGTTTGTATTTAATAAAAATAATAATTATGAATTATACATGAAAAAAATACTTTTCAATATTTTTTATGACTGTTATTCTGCAGGCAAGTATTACTTGGTAGACACAGGATATCCTCATATGAAGGGATGCATGAGACCATACAAGGGGAACAATATCATCTACCAGACTTTCGTCGCGGAAGCTAACCGAGGGGTATGCAATCATGCACATTTATCACTTAGATGCACTATTGAAAGAATATTTGGAGTTTTGAAAAAAAAATGGAATTGCATAGCATGCTGAATTTTCCTTATGATAAACAAGTGAAAATCATGGTGGCTTCTATGGCACTTCATAACTTCATTAGGAAGCATGCAATAAGTTGCTGAGTTCCAACCATATGATGATGATGACTAATGAGGATTTACTACTTACTGAAAGTATAGGCGATAACAAAGCACAAGATGAGTCAAGCATGCAACAATCAGAGACATCTAATGAAAATTCTATGAATATTGAGCATGATCATATTGCTAATCTACTTATGACCCATTGATGTTGTTCACCCTTTTTTTTTTTTTTTGGTTATTCTGTTTTGTTACAAACTGTTTAAAATATTGTAAGGATCTCCTTGAATTTTGTTATTTTTTATGTATTAAATACTTTAAAGTGTTGTGATTCTACTTTTGACAAATTATATATTCTTATTTTAGTGATATAAGTGTGTTTATTATTGCACATTCATGTTTCTTTATTTGTTTTTTACTATTATTATAGTTTTGTATTTGAAGTTTATATATAGCTTAGAAACTATACTTGTTTTGACTTTTTATTAAAAATAAGTACAAAAAAAGATGGATAAAGTCCCCTTAACCCCTTCAAACTACCACCCTAATAATAATCTCCCCCCTTCCCCTCCCGAAAAAAATATTAATTGCGACAATTTACCCCCATAAACTACCAAAACAATGACAATGTGCTCCAATGCTAGAAAAATAATAAAATTACCCCTATAAAATTTTTAATAAGACAAAAATACCCCTAAAAATAAAAAATAAAATAAATAATAATAAAAAAAAACAGAGGTGGTTCTTTCAAACCACCCCATGGGTGGCAAGGGCCGGCAGGGTGCATGGGATGGTTGAGTGACCCCTAGAGGGTCGATCGACCACCACTGAATATAATAGGGGTGGCTCGACCCTAATCCAATTCCCCAGTTTACCACCGGCAATTTACCCAAATGGAGTCCTCCTCCACCACCCAAATTCATGGCCTCGGTACTTCTACATCTTTCCGGAGTAATCCCTTTCACCGAAATCTCTCGTCGTCCTCGAGAGCATTCTTCTTCGGGGAGAGATTCGGCAAAGCGGCATCATATCCGAGACTCAGAGTGAAGGCTAGGGTTGTGCTGGTGAGGATAGTGAATGAAAAGGTGGTGGCGATCGATCTGGGGATGACGAACTTGGCAGTGGCGGTGATGGAGGGAGTGATGCCGATGATCATGACTAACGCAGGGGGGCAGCAAAGAGCCCAAAAATGGTTTGAAAGTAGATAGAAGTCAGATGGAGCAACCAAGCAGAGTTGGAGTACGTTAGATGATGCAATTTTCGCAGACAAAATGCGTAGTGCTTTTGAACAGCTGATCAAAGTGTGGCCTGCAATAGAGTACTCCCTCAAAGGAATTGTAATTGCCATCGATCAATTCAATGGAAGATTAGATGGTTTTGAGCACAAAACTTGGATCCTTATAAATCTTTTGAGGCAAACCAAAAGAACAATACTTGGAAGGCCTCCTTTTTGTCTAAAAAGGTAAGAACTTGTTGCTAAGCAGCATCAAATCAACTTGAATTTTCCCAACTTTCGTAAATTCTTTCTTTTGGGTAGGGTAGAAGAAGAAGAAGAAGGGAAAGAACAGATCGGAACTCAAACACAAAGACAAGAACAAGTAAGGAGGAAGATCTCAAAGGTGGAAGAGGAGAGCAAGCAAGTCTCAAGGGTGGCCGATCTAACCCCTAGTGGGTGGTCGGACCATCCCCAGTTACCTAGGGGTGGTCCGACCTCCATCCAGGGTTGGTCTGGTAACCTCGTTTTGTTTTGTTTTGTTTTGTTTTAATTATTTATTATTTATTATTTTATTCTTTTTTATTTTTTTATAAACTTTTTTATTATTATTTTTATTTTAGTAAGGATAATTTCGTCAGTTTGTTAACATTGTGGGCATATTATCATTGTTTTGGTAGTTTGGGGAGTAAATTGTCGCAATTGATGGGGGGGTGATTTGGTAGTTTAAGGGGGTTAAGAGGACTTTACTTAAAAAAGAAAGAAAGAAAATGATAGATATTACTTTTTATTACATATAAGTACAAAAGAAAGAAAATATTGACGTTTTGTTACATGAACCATTACAAAACAATAATAAAAAAAGAAGTTAACATTAACCATTTTATAAAATGAAAAAAAAAAAAAAAAAAAAAAAGAACATTACATGTCCTATATTGTCATTTTTGTAACTAAAAACATTTTTTTAGTTTTGTTACCAAACATCAATAAGTAAAAAAAGCACTTACCAAACACGTAAATAGCTTTTCAGTAGTAGCAGTTTTGACAAAAGCACTATATCCAAAAGTTTTATTTTCTATCGCAATCTCAAACAGTCTCTTAGAAGCACATGTTTTTTAAATAGTACGGACACAGTTGAAAGAAATTTTATTAAAACAGAATGTGTCTCTTCCAACTTTGTCCTTACTATTTCAAAAGCATGTATTTCTCACCTGCAAAATGGACACATTGCATTTTTATAGACTAGATTGAAAGAAGTCCGTCCAACCTAGTTTAAATAAAGAAATTATTAAGGTCGTAGTTACAATGGAACATTAAAGTAAAAACCCAAAGAGGTATTCTACATTCTCATTTTCTTTCCATGAAATTTGTTGCGAAATATTTCCTTACATCAAAGGCAGAAGGCCAACATGGACAGTTGGACCTGACATTAAAAAAAAAAATTCTAAAAAATATAACATAAAGGGAAAATATTTAGATTAGATTAAGTAAAACAAAAAATAATGATATACGGTACACATTTATTTTTTATTTTATTTTATTTTATTATATTGATGTGACAAGGTCTATTAATTATTGGATTAAAAAAAAAAAAACAATCAAAGGCTATTAAACCTTCATACATCAACATATTAAAATAAAGGGGAAAATCCACATAACCCCCTCAAACTACCACTCAATTGACAATGTCCCCCCTAAACTTTCAATTGTGACAATGTACCTCCCAAACTACCAAAAATTGTCAATGTTCCTCCCAATGACGAAATTACCCTTAGTAAAATATAAACAAAAATACTAAAACTTCTAGAAAAACCTAAAACTAACAAAAAAAAAAAATCCAATCTTGGCCAATTTTTTCTTTTTTAAAATCAATTTTATAAGAAAAAAATTTAAAAAATTTCGATTTTTTTTTTTAAAAAAAAAAAATGAGAATTTTCGTTTTTTTATTTTATTTTTGTTTTATAATTTTATTTAAATAAAAATTTACGTTTAAAAAAAAAATCGCTTAATAAAATGAAATTTTTTGTTTTTTAAAACTAAATAAAAAAAATAGTTTTTTTTTTTTAAAAAAAAAAAAATTACGTTTAAAAAAAAATTGTTTAAAATTTTTTTTTTTTTAATTAAAATTTTTCATTTTTTTAAAAAATCAATTTTTTTTTTTTTTTTTAATTTATAGGGATATTTTTGTCTTATTGAAAAATCTATAGGGGCATTTTTGTCTTATTGCTAACCTTGGGGGGAACATTGACAATGTTTTGGTAGTTTGGAGGGGACATTGTCACAATTAAAAGTTTGGGGGGGATATTGTCAATTGGGTGGTAGTTTGACGGGGGTATGTAGACTTTACCCTAAAATAAAAGTTCAACAAAGGTGTAATATATAACATTACAATTTTTTTTTTTTTTAGAAATACTAAAAATCACATTGTTATTATTTTATTTTTATAACATAAAAGGGAGGCCTATAGCATTACTCCTTTCCCTCCTCTTCAATCTATTATTTCTGTATTTCTCACTTGATATTATTATTATTCTTTTGGTGCTTTCACAGCTATCATGGTAGGCTACTGGATGGGAACAGAAATGGCTACCATGGGAATGGTCTCCTTTGGCATATGAAATTGATTTGATCAATTCCTCTTGTGTCACTCTATAAGTGAGGTGATTTTTAAAATTACTATTTGATCAAAATTCAATTATGATCAATCACAAGGTCAATTGACATCTGACGGAGGACTAACGGTCAACTGACGGAGGACTAACTTGGTCTATTATCAAAACCACAGGGACCTCCTGTGATAAAAATGAAACCCAGAGGGAAAAAAATAAAGTTGTGAAACCCCAGGGACTAATTTAGTATTTAACCCAAAAAGAAATTATCATTTTTTTCAAATTTAAGGAATAAGTACCAACTTTAAGAAACAATAAAATCCTCCAACACATTAACTTTTCGTGCAATTTTACAAATTGACATTTTATTGGCATTTTGCAACTTGAATAATACATGCATGGACTCAACTGAAATATCATGTTAATTGGACTCCTAGCTTGATCAAGACCAAAAACATCACAATATAGGCCCGCTACAACTAGACAACATTCACTTTCACTTGTTCCATCGAGACATTCTCCGGGCTAAAAAAGGGTCTCTAATATGCTAGTTTTACCTAATTATCACTTTCAATCATTCTTGCATATTTGAATACAATAGTTAATTTCTTCAGATCTTTCAATATTTTCATATATAATTTGATAAAAGTACACACATTTCCTCAAACTACCACCAAATTGTCTATGTTCCCTCCAAACTACCAATTGTGTCAATGTTCCTACTAAATTACAAAAAAATGTCAATGTGCCCCCAAAGCCAACATAAAATAAAACGGTAGAGGAGGAGGATTAATAGGTTGTGTCAAAATTTGTCAACTTTAACTAAAAAAAAAAGATAAAAAAAAAGCCTTCTACCCAAAAAAACAAAAACAAAAAAAGAAACCATATGGGAATAACTTCACTTTGTTTCATTTTGAAATTAAAACGGTTAATAATGGGGCATCTCCACTCTCATACATGATCTGTCATGTTTCTCCTTCTAAGCTATCTAAATTCTTACTACTAACGTGTAAGCTATCTAAACATATCTTGTGAGGAGGTGAAAGAATGTTATAATTTTGATTAATTACTTCTTTCTTTTCATAGTTCTAAATTTTTCTGTTGAGTTGAAAAAGAAAAAAAGAGAGAAATAACTTATATATGAAGTTAGTGATAAATTCTAACTTCTAACTTGTAAACTACGTAAACATATCTTGTGACAAGATGATAGAATATTCTAATTTTGATTAATTACTTCTTTCTTTTCATGGTTCTAAATTTTTCTTTGTCAAGTTGAAGAAGAAAAAGAAAAAGAAAGAAATAACTTGTATATAAAGTTAGTGATAAATTATAACTTCTAACTTGTAAGCTACGTAAACATATCTATTGAGGAGGTGAAAATATATTCTAATTTTAATTGCTGATTTCTTCTCACAATACTAAATTTTACTTTTGTTAATATATTAAATTAATAGAACCTTTTTTTTTTTTTAATTCACCTCACATTTCAAATCAATATTTTACATATTAGTCTCATTCATTGAGGTGGAATTTGAGCCCGCACTTTATGGGAAGTACTAATGTATTAATTAAATGAAAAAATTACCACGAATGACAACAACCCACGGTCGAGTTAGGGACCAAAAACATCACACTATGAGCACTATAACCAGTTTTGTTGGCAATATTCACACTTGATTGCTTCATCACAACGATTCCCCCAAGATGTTGAATTTGACAAATGTAAACCCAACAACTTTTGATGCAATTTGACAAATCGATTGCCTTTTCATTGATATTCTGCAACTTGAATAACACATGGACTCAACTGAAATGCCGACTACATTGGACCAGGAATGACAACAACTCACGTTCAAGTTCCTAACTAACAGTATTGGACTTCAACTAAAAACATACATATATTCTAAGAGAGACTAAGATAGAATGAGATTGGTCCAAACATGCCCATCCTACACGTGATGTGATCCATATGATATGAAGCCACCCGATGGACATCATCAACCTGAATTTTAAAAAATTTGGGTAGCATAAGAGAGTTTTCCAAAACCGGAAGTTTCCTCTACTCCTTGTCTCGTCCTGCCATGATCTCTCTCTCTCTCTTTTTTGTGGGTGTGTTTGTGTTGGTTTAAAGAGGCAGAATTGCTAGGTTATTATTCTTGGTCATCTAGCTATGTACGTGGCTATAGCATGTAGCTATTGCTGGAAAAGTGTAACACTACAAAAAACTTACAAATTTGTAACATCACTTTGGTAACGTGTGTTTAGTAATGTGTGCGGCATGTTAATAATTTGGGTGTTACGAAATTCAATTTAGAAACGTGTTAATTTTAACACGTTACTATTTAGTAACGTGCCAAAATTAACACATTACTAAGCTTTAGTAACGTGTCAATTTTGGCATGTTACTAAACTTTAGTAACGTGTCAATTTTGACACGTTACTAAAGCTTAGTAACATGCCAATTTTGACACCTTACTAAACCATGCATAATTTTTTTTTTTTTTTTTAATAAATTTCTCCGAAATTATTTATGAGTACACCTAATAACAATAGCTATCAATAGACATCAATATCAATCATTTCTCAAGTTGTATCCAAACTATCAATCAAGATGATGTCCACAAAACATACATATATACATCATTGTCTATATACATCAACATTGTTAATAAACAAATAAATCCAACTATATATATATATATATCAACAAAACATAAGAAATACAACTTAAGTGAGTCATGAATACACTACGTACAAACACCCCAACAAAAAACCGAGTGAACACCATCATGATGAGTCGACTTTTCCGCACTCACTGCAAATGATTAAACAACAATCAATCAGCAAATAAATACTCGAACAATCAATCAGGAATCATCAAGTCCTAAGCGATTAGCAGTGTCAAAGTATATGAAGGTCATATTCAACAATATTCAAGTTTAGTGACATGTATAAACGTCAAATAAACAACTTCAACGTTATATCTACACTGGCAACACACACCTCGGGGTATATACATAGGTTCAATGATAATCCATTCAAAATGTGAAAATGGTCTAAAATTACGAAGCATATATATGATCTATGCGTATCCAACATTTCCACAACCACAACACATATTAATAAGTATTCCTAATTTTCAAGTATTTTGAGTTAAGTATATACGCTATTTATGAATATTCGATAATAACTTCTTATTAAGTCATATGTATACGTACGGGCTTAATGAACCAATGGTACACTGTCTTGATAAGCGAGACTTTTGTCCAGTCGGGGTCCGTTGTGGGTTTTCATTTTGATTGCCATACTCAGCGTCCACCCTTAAGTCATCTACACATATTACGGTGTAAATGTGTTATACACATGCATGTGTTCCAAAAACTTACAAACAAAGTGTGATTACCAAACTAAATTACTAACTGTTAAAATGATAGTCATTTCAGAAGACGATCGTATTACTTAAAGAGAAACAAACACTAATATAGTTTTACCTGATCGACTATCTACTGAGGACCTCACAATGTGTCGAACTGGGGACTCTACATCGTGCGAAGCCCTAACATTAGTCACCTCTTGCTTGGAGTTGGCATGTCTCGAGCCCTCAAGCACACGAACTCGAGCCTCATACGCCGCCATCTACTCAGCAATCTGTGCAGCCATCTACATAGCCATCTGTGAGGTAACCTGCTGAGTCACCTCCGCAGTAATCTCAGCCTTCTACTGGACCAACTGTGCAGCCATATGTATCTTGTGTTGCTCCCTTTCTGCTTTGAGTGCTCTTTCAATGATTTGCGAGACATTTGAGCTTCTAGGGTTTTGTGAACGTGATTGGGATAGTGTATAATAAGAGTGGGTGTAGCCATGCGAAGGGAGAATATTCTTACTAACCTCCCGAGCACGACTCGCATATTCAAGCTTAGAGCTGTGCGCCTGGGCGTATGTATCGTTCGGTGCCCACCGAATAGTCCCATCAGCCCGTCTACCAAGGCTGCAAGATCATTTTTCAATAGCTCCTCCATCCTTACATGTATGTTACATTACACCCAATCATTGTTATTTATGTGTTAATCCTAAATAAGTTTTCTATACGCAAATAAAAATGAAAGAAAAAGGATGTAAAAAACATACAACTCTCTCCCTGACCTCCCGATTTGGGTAGCTACTGTCTTTCTTTCGGTTGGTCTTGATGTATGCTTGCGCTCAAGTAGGAGCCTTGCCCGCAGTAATTAGCTGCAATTAAAAACCCACAACACAAACATATGTTAGTATGTATATTAAATTAATGATGACATATATATTTATATAAATGGTAAATGACAAACATACCTCCTCATTTGATAACCTTGCCAAGCTCTTCGAGCTGGTGCAGTGCGGTGTGTTATTCAATGCTCGTATCTCTCATATGCTGAGCATAGTCCTACGCGTACACAACATATATACGTTATTAATATGTGAGCCATCTTCATAATATTTACAATTACTGAAACTCTACAATTGAAATTAACTTAGTGTCCCACTTGATAGGATGGATCGCACCACTTCTCCAACAATATATCCACGTCTGCGCTGTTGTACCTCCAAGGAACTCACACATCCTCCGCTTCACTATCGCAGGCATCTCACCGCGCTGAATATGGAATTTCTTTTTTAAGTCATGTCTCCAACGCCTTAACTGCTCACCCATGTCACGGAATGCGTCTTTCTTGATCGCCTCAATGTCCAAGCTAGGTGGGATATAGAACTACGTCTGCATAAGTTAAAAATTGAGAAATTATGAACCCTACATTATACTTTCACCATCAACTAATCGTTTCACAAAATAATTGTCCACATCAACTGTGCTCTAAGCATAAAATTCTTTTTCCGGGAGACATCAAATGTTCGTACCCCTACATTCCATAATTCCTGTAATTCATCAATTAAAGGTTGCAGATAAACATCTATATCGATTCCAAGTGAACTTGGACCTAGAATAATCAAGGATAATATAAAAGAAGTTTGTTTCATGCACATTCAATGAGGCAGGTTGTATGGTACTAGCATTACAGGCCAAGTACTGTGGGATGTGCTCATGTTCCGAAAAGGATTAAACCCATTTGAGGGGAGGCCAAGTCTTACATTCCTGTTGTCCGATGAAAAATCCGGATATAAATTATCAAACGACTTCCATGCTTCACCGTCAGCCGGATGCCTCAATACATGTACACCATCTTTTGTGCGGCTGTCTGCATGCCATCTCATATGGGCACGGTATGCTGTAATATAAATAGCCTCTGTAGCTATGGTATGATTGGAAACCACTGCAACACCTTCGCCAGACGTCACTTACTCGACGTTAGGGGCTGGCTATCCTTGTCTAAATGGATTTTATCCTTCAATTTAGATTCTCCACATTTAACACATAAATCTAACTCCTTATTGCTCTTCCAGAACAACATACAGTTATTACGACAAGCCAATATCTTCTCATACCCGAGTCTCACGTCCCTTAAAAACCTTTTGGCCTCATATGTATTAATTGGCAAAGCCTCGTCATCAATAGGCAGCAACTGATTGATGAATTCTAGGAAAGCCAAGAATATCGTATTACTAACTCCTCCCACACACTTCAAGTTATACAGATGTACAGTAGCAATCAGTTTGCTGTGTTTGGTCTTCTCATGAAGCGGCTTGTCTGCCTTTTTAAGTAAGTACTCGTACTTTTGTACGTCACATTCATCGGCTTCATCATGCACAATGTGTTCTTCTTCACACTGCACCTTGACCTGATGCTCACAATTGTCTTCCCTAACTTCGTGCATGCCGAATAAATCATGCAACAGGCTGTGCATATTTCCACCATGTTCTGCGCTTTCACCCGCATCTGCGATCAGACAGTTCAAATGAGCGCCTTCAACTGAAGCTCGTACAAGTCTCTCGCCCTGATAAATCCATTATTGGTATTGCGGCCACATTCCTTTCCCCTCAGTCAAGTACTCGTATACCAACCCTGGTGGGTGTTTCATGTTTGTTCGACACATCTTACAGGGGGCACACAATAAGTCCATCTGGAGTTCTACAATTCCTAACTACGAAGTCTACAAATGATCAACACCCGTCTCTGTATTCCTTCGTACCCCTAGACTTCGTCATCCAACTCTTGTCCATAGCATGTTACTATGTACATGAATTAAGTCGAGGTTAGTTTTGGAATAACCATAGCAAAATTATTGGCCACTAATTAATTTAACTACATTTGTTATGGGGACCCTAAACAAAAGTAATAAATTGAAAAAAAAAAAAAATGAATAGACGTGGAAGGAAAATACACTAGCCTAAACCATTCAACTTTTATTGAAAGCAACTGAACTCTATAGCAGTATAGCCTATAGGTCTACATCCACCCTGGGTCAGTGGAAGAGAGTAAAAAAAATTAATGGATCATATGTATGTTATTAAAATTAGATTTGACCCATTATTCATTCTCTTAAATTAGATTTGACCCTTTAGTGTGTTTTATTTTGTTTTTAATAAAAATTACACAAATTAATATAATGCTAATAACCTAAGTAAAATTATTGGTAACCAAGCAATTTAACTACATTTGTTATTGGGGCCCTAAACAAAATCAATCTAGGCTAGTTTTTTTATTTTTTATTTTTTATTATTAAAAATTACACAAATTAATATATTATTAATAACCTAAGAAAAATTATTGGCCACTAATTAATTTACATACATTTGTTATGGGGACCGTAAACAAAATTAATCTAAGTAATTAGACTTTTCTTTTATTTCCTAGTTTGACTTTTCTTTTTAAATTCAATTAATCATATTCACAATAATCATATATACCCTCTACCAAACTTACTTAAGCCAAATCTCTTTTAATCATTCACCATAAAAATTTATCTCACAATTAATATAGAAACACAACATTAAAGCCTCCAATCGGTAATCACCCAAAATCCAAACACCATACATGGATTTTCAATCAACCCTATAAAAAAAATGTAAATCATCTCAAAGCTCAAACCAGAATTTGTCTAAAACACAACTACAAACATAAATTTTCTTAATAAAAATCATCCGTAATGAAATACCCACAAGGGCCACAACCATATGACAATAAATTGTAAACATATAAAAAATTGAAAAAGACGTAATTACAATTTTTACAATATATATAAATAATTATATATATATATACCCGCAGTACGTTGTTGGAGAGGGAGAGAGTGTCGGAGAATGAGCTAGGGTCGACACCGCCAAAGTGACAGAGACCGCCGGAGGGAGACAAGGCCGGTTGGAATAGAAGAGAGAAAAACGAGAGACGAAGAGAGAACAGGGTATACGTGCGTGCAGGATGAGCTAGAAGAAGATTCTGTGCCAGAGAGTGAGGAACGGCGGAGAGTGAGGTGTTGTCGGCCAGACCAGAAGAGAGAAAAAGGAGAGAGGGAGAGTGGCGCGTAGGAGGAGAAGAAAATGAAGGAAGGGGGAAAAAGAAGAAGGAAACGCGCGTGATCCCGATGCGTTTTAGTAACGTGCCAAATGTGGCACGTTACCAATGTTTATAAACATCAATTTTGAAGTTTTACTAATATATATATATATATAGTTTTCTCTTTTTGGACAAGGATTTTTTTTAAAAAAAAAAAAAGAAAAAAAGAAGAAAAGAAAAATTGGGCGGAAAAAACTTCTTCCAACTGGATATATAAAATTGTCATATACTTATTATGAGAAACATGCCCTCTTTTAATAGCACGTGAGAATCATATTTTTTTTTTCAAATAAAATTTTCTCCATATATATATATATATATATGGCTCTTACAAACTAATTGTTTTTTTTTAAAATATATATATATATATATATTTAAGATTAGGAAAACACCAGGCTACTCCGTATATAAAAATATAGTCTAGAATATTATGAATATTATTACTAAAAATCACAATGTTATTTTTTAATAACATTGGGAGTAAGTCGATTGATCGCTAGCTAGTTCATAATTGTTATATTAATTTGAATAGTTTAACTATCAATACAATATAATAAATATATCAACTGGTTTACCATTAATTAAAAAATTTATAATGCTAATCATCATTTCCTCATAGATATGTATGATTCCAGCCACAACGTCATGCATTGTATATATATGTGATAGTCATTATATGAATCGGTATGATTTATAGGATTAAATCATATAAAACTAACAGATTTCTTATTAGATTATATATATGTACGTTTTTCCTTCGATAATGTTAAATGTTGTTTTTTGTAAGGTCAAAGTAATTAACAGCATGTCCAATGTAGCAATGTATGATGAAATTTGTTATACTTGCCGCCATACTTATAATAGTCTTACGTTGTAGTATAGTAGTCACATATAAATTGGACAGATACGCGAGATGCTCGTACAAGCTCAAGCAGATCCTCTCACGGTGGAAGGATTGATCTGTGAGTTACGTACATACTTAATTACTTAATTAAAAACGAATAAAACTCAGTTCCAAAGAAATTGTAACTTCCACCAAGACATTCAATGAGGAAACGAAAGCCCTTTTCAAATTAAGAAGCGCTTCAATAACAAATGGAAAGCATTATATACTTCAGTAACATGAATAATTTATACTTGAGCAACAATTGGAACTCTTCCTACTTTAGTATATATTATTATGAAAAATAACAAAATTATTAGGAAAACTAAATAAATCATTTTAGTATATACAGTATAAATAGTATTAATGGAATTACTATGAAAATAAGGACAAAAAATTAGTAATGTGTCAGTTTAACACGTTACCAATTGGTAATGTGTTAAATTTGACACGTTACCAATTCATTGTTGTGATATGTGTTACAAACATTAATTTTCTAGCCAATAATTTACTATTATTTATTATATTTTTTACCTTTGGGTCTTAAACCAGATTTATGATGAAATGAAATTAATTTTAATTGTTTT
Source organism: Corylus avellana (assembly GCF_965113065.1). Taxonomy (NCBI): domain Eukaryota; kingdom Viridiplantae; phylum Streptophyta; class Magnoliopsida; order Fagales; family Betulaceae; genus Corylus; species Corylus avellana. The sequence goes on along the minus strand of NC_142499.1, from coordinate 9,026,809 downwards.
ATGGTTTGACCATTGGTTAGAGGAAAAACGGCTTTGGCCTTTATTATCAAATGCTTTATGGTTTTTTTTATGTTATGACCGTTTGGTCATAAAATACTTTAATGCATTGGTTTTGTCCTAATGCTCCTAACCGTTGGTGACTTTGCTTTATTAAAAAAAACTCACCAACACTTTTATATATATATATTGGGCTACCAAGAAAATTACAATACAAAAAAAAAGAGCACTTGAGATAGATATATATATATTACTTCTATGTTTTCAATTATAGAATAGTTGTTCTACAAGAAAAGATTTGGGTTGTTCTATTACTCTTTGTTATTGGAAGTGCGTCCTTAACAAAGATAGACGCTATAGTCTAATCCTGGGAGGTTGCGTGTCAAAGGATCCGATCGCACCGAGTTATACACTCCGGGAGGCACGAATCAACCTTTAAGGACAACGCTCTTGCGTGATTCTATAGCATTGTGAGATCTTTCCATACTCTACTTTCATCTCTTGTGTTTTATTTATTTTATTGTTAATTTTCATATTGTAATTATTTTATATCAATGAGAATTTGTGCACCATCCAAAATTATTTCATACAATCTTAAAGGTTGATTCGATGGTTGCACAAATATTATGATTAATTTGCGGTATGCAATTCGCATACAAGAAAGATGAAATTCTTGAATGGAAAGATTTTTCTTTGAAAATTCTGATAATTGATTCATTTATCAAAAGAATGGCTTAATTTCATGCGTAGGTATTGAAAGTGAAAATATTTTGATTGAAAGAGTTTTTATTTGACCCAAAATTTGTGTTATTTAATTTGTTCGTAAAATAATATTTTATTGTTGGGTTATGAATCTTGTAACAAAAAGAGTTAAGCCTTTTATGATTTTAGAACTTAGCATTTTATGTTGTGTTGTGCTATGCTTATTGGAGAACATCCATGTAGATTACTAATAATAACAATGAGTAGCACTTTATGTTATGTTGTGCTAAATGTGTGCAAAGAATACAACTTTGCTAAAGATTTTTGCAGGTAAGCACATTGTAAGAGGAAAAGATTTGGTGCGCGTATTGAGTCGATCGGTTCTCACAACACCTAGTTGGTGTGTGGTAGCGACAATCTATTTTGGAAGATCTTGGAGTAAAGCTATTGGCTCCGCTGTGAGTTTTAAACCTGATTCATACGTCTTATTTTTTTTTATGACATAATATACAATTTCATTTATTAAAAGAAAAATCAAGTGATGAAGGTACTACTTGATTGAATTAAAATTTACATTATATGAATATTGTAATTTGATAAGTGATGATCCTTTGTTGATTATTCTATTTCAAAGAAAAAAAATAGTATCTAGCATTTATGTTAGCTATGACATGCTAGATTAGCATGGATACTTCAAAAGTATTTGCTAATTTTTCATCTATATCATTTAGCTTTCCAGTTTTCATGACATGTTGATTATGAATAAAATATATGTAATTATTGATGAGGCTCAATTAATATTTGAGAAATTTATTGTATCATAAGATTGATACCAATGACATATTTATGACAATGAGTCAATAATTAATAGTTGATTATTATTTGGTTGAGCCTAATACTTTGCATATTTATTGGACTTTAGGTGGAAAAATTGTTTTTTAAAAATCTTGATAAAACTTGAAATATGCAACCCCTATATATATAATATATAAGGATCATGTTGAAAAATCACAAGTGGTGATTAGTATTTTTAAGACATCTTTAGAATTGTCAATTGACAGAAAAGAAAGAAGAGTAAATGATATATCATATTTAGAGAAAGATGAGCTCATAGAAGTCGTTTCATAAAGCATTTGTGAGCTATTTATGAAAAATTTATTTTCTTGTGAATATTTGGTTTATTCCATTAATATTTAGCATGATAGATTTATACATGTAAATCTTGGCTACATCATTGGGATGAAAAGAAATTAGAACATTGGAATAAATGATGAATGCTATGATTGTCAATTTTGGGCTATTCACCAAAGTGTGGGGGGAAGCCATTATTTTTTTTGTCACATTCATAAGCATTGTTTGGAATACCTCGAAGTGTGGGGGTATTTGGCAAATGTTATATTACCCGAGCCTAAAAGGAGGAAACTTGGTTTTAAAACTTATGATTGCAGTTTATTGGTTTTGCATGTAATAGTTCATGCTATAGATTCCTTATTATCAAGAGTGATGTTTTAGATTATAATAGTATTATTGAATCTAAAAATGTTATTTTCCTTGAGCATGTGTTTCCTTTGAAAAATGAGGAAAAATTATTTCATGAATTTTCTGTTGCTTCTAATAAATTGTTGATGGTGTGTAAGAATTGAAAAGAAGCAAGCAAGCTAGAACAGAAGGAATCTCGGTAATGATTTTATTGCTTATATTATTGATAATGGTCTAATATGTTATGGTGAAGCAATTAAATCTATTTGATGCATTTTTTGGTTAGAAGCTATAAATAATGATTTGGAATAAATTATGTCTAACCATTATTGGGAACTTGTTGAGTTACCTCGTAAGACCAAACCAAATGGTTATAAATAGATGTTTAAGAAGAAGCTTAAACCGGATGATACAATAGATAAGTAAATGGTAGGCTTGGTAGCTAAAAGCTACAAGTAAATGCAGAATGTTGATTATTTGATACTTATTTTCCGGTTACTAAAATTGCATCTATTGGAATGTTATTTGCCATTGTTTATATTTATAAACTTGTTGTACATCAAATGGATGTCGAAGTTATTTTTCTAAATGATAAAGAAATTTATATGGAGCTACCCGAGGGACTAGTAATCCCTGGTCAAGAACATGAAGTGTGCAAAATAGTCAAGTCCCTATATGAATTAAAAGCAAGCTCCTAAACAATGGCATAATAAGCTTGACAAGGTGATGTTTTCTAATGTATATTTGATTAATAGTAAATACATAGCAAGTTTTACAATAATGAATGTGTCATTATTTGTTTATATTCATGACTTGCTTATTTTGTGAACTAACATTGATGTTGTGCATGAAGTTAAAAGATTTCTTGCATCTAATTTTGATAGGTAAGACATAGGTAAAGCGAATGTCATGTTGGACATTAAGGCTATTAGAGATAATTATTACATTATTTTATCTCAGATATATTATGCTCGAAAGATGCTTAAAAGATATGAGCACTTTGATTATCCGCCTATATTTACACCATATGATTCAAAAATATATTTGGTTAAGAATCACGGTGATTGTGTTTTGCAAGAAAAATATGCACAAATCATTAATAGCTTGATGTTTTGACAAACTGTATATGCCTTGATATATATTACATATATTGTTAGTAGATTGAGTAGATATACTCATAATCATGGTATTGAGCATTGAGATTATATCTCTAAATTGTTGAGATACTTTAAAGGCACAATTAATTTTGGTTTGTCATGTTGTGATTATCCTGTTATTTTGAAAGGATATTGTGATGCTAACTGGATTTTTGATTCAGATAAGCAAAGCCTACTAGTGGCTATGTGTTTACTCTGGCTAAAGGAGTTATCTCTTGGAAGTCCTTAAAAAAAAATTGCATAGCAAAGTTTACTATGGAGTCAGAGTTAATTGCCTTGGAGAAGGCAGGAACTGAAGATGAATGGTTAAGAACCTATTGGTTAATTTATTTGTCTTTATAAGCTAACACAGTTCCACCTATGTGTTTATTGTGATTTTCAGGCTGCCAAAGCTCGAGCAAATAATTTATAATAAGAAAGTGCACACTATTGTGAGACAGCTTATTGAGACCGGTATATGTCCATGGACTTTGTGAGGTCATAAAAGAATTCTGCAAATTCTTTGACCATGCCATTAGCAAGAAGGCTAGTGAGAGAAGCATCGAGGGGGATAGGACTGATACCCAAATCATGACACTGTGATTTATACCCAACCTCTGTGATTGGAGATCCCATGAATGAGGTTTAATGGGAAACGAAGTCACAAGTGAAATGAGATATGGTACTGTCAATTTATATTTATTAACTATCTTGTTGAAAAGATTAGTTATGAGTCCATCCCTATGGTGTAAGACAGTACAAGATACAGAGTGATTAAGGATGAGCTTAAAGCTCTTAATGGATCCATAGTCCCTACCTTTTGGGATGGGGTGTTCCCTGCACACACTCTTGACGGATACCACCTATATGAGTGTGGAGGTGATATCTCCTATGAGACTTGGGTAGGTCTCTAGAGCGCTCATGAAAGCCATTTTATGGTGTAATAACAAAAGATGCAGAGTGAGTAAGGATGAGTTTAAAACTCTTAATGGGTCCATAGTCCCTACTTGTTAGGATGGGATGTTCTCTGCACACATTCTTGATGGACGCCACCTATGTGAGTGTGGAGGTGGTGCCGCTTCCTATGAGACTTTGGCAAGTCTCTAGAGCACTCACGAAGCCCAGAGGCGCATGGCCTGTATAAGGCGCCAACCCGCTATAGAACAACCTAATTTTCTTTATTTGATTTGATTTGACTTTTGGTTTATTTGATTTAATTTAATTTTTTGTTTTTGGATAAAGTTATGTGGATGATAAGTTTGTTTAACTTGTGGATTTGGTTAAAAGAGTTTAACTCTACCACGATTCATTAAGTTCCTACTTATTTATTCTAGGTGTGGTTAAAACCTTCGGGTACCACATCGATGCATGCTTTAAATCTCCTCTTATTCTAATATTTGTAACATGTGGGGGATTGTTGTGATATGTGTTACAAACATTAATTTTCTAGCCAATAATTTACTATTATTTATTATATTTTTTACCTTTGGGTCTTAAACCAGATTTATGATGAAATGAAATTAATTTTAATTGTTTTATGGTTTGACCATTGGTTAGAGGAAAAACGGCTTTGGCCTTTATTATCAAATGCTTTATGGTTTTTTTTATGTTATGACCGTTTGGTCATAAAATACTTTAATGCATTGGTTTTGTCTTAATGCTCCTAACCGTTGGTGACTTTGCTTTATTAAAAAAAACTCACCAACACTTTTATATATATATATTGGGCTACCAAGAAAATTACAATACAAAAAAAAAGAGCACTTGAGATAGATATATATATATTACTTCTATGTTTTCAATTATAGAATAGTTGTTCTACAAGAAAAGATTTGGGTTGTTCTATTACTCTTTGTTATTGGAAGTGCGTCCTTAACAAAGATAGACGCTATAGTCTAATCCTGGGAGGTTGCGTGTCAAAGGATCCGATCGCACCGAGTTATACACTCCGGGAGGCACGAATCAACCTTTAAGGACAACGCTCTTGCGTGATTCTATAGCATTGTGAGATCTTTCCATACTCTACTTTCATCTCTTGTGTTTTATTTATTTTATTGTTAATTTTCATATTGTAATTATTTTATATCAATGAGAATTTGTGCACCATCCAAAATTATTTCATACATTCGTAACATGTCAAACTGGCATGTTACAAATTGGTAACGTGCCTAACTGGCACGTTACAAATTGGTAACGTGTCTAACTGACACGTTACCAAGTTCGTAATGTGTCTAAATGGCACGTTACCAAATTGGTAACGTAGCAATTTGACATGTTACCAATTTGTAACGTGTTACATTTAACACGTTACTAAAATATTTAGTAACGTGTCACAAATTGACACGTTACTAAATGGTAACGTGTCAAAAAGTAATAAACAGTGGACATGTTACAAATTGGTAAGTTTTTAGTAGTGTACGTATCTGTTTCTAGCAAACGGTTGGTTTTGTTTTTTCAATACTTTGTTGAAATCAAAGTAACTATTTGTTAGGATTGATGAACTATACAAGGGCGACATCGGCTTCATATATATTCAATAGTCCAAATTTTTGTTTTTTGAATTGCATGATATCGAACAAGATCCTGTAATGTTAGAAATAAGCATAACATAGGGACTTAGGTTCTAAATATATATTGCCAAAAAAAAAAAAAAAACTTTAAGAGAAACACCATTTTCATTAATATCATACAATACATATTGACAACTTCTTGAACAAATTCTATTTTTGTAAACTTAGATAATGAATTAAAGATATAAGCAAACCTCTCAAGAGAGAAAAATTTCCATACTAGCTAGTAAACTCTTAAATCTCTTTTGTTGGCTTTCTCCAATCATCACTTCGAGGTGAGTTTGTTAGTTATTTTTTCAAGACACCAATGAGAGTGGTGGACATTGCATTTTCATTAAGTGCATTCTAGGGCCAAGCCATCGAAAGTCTCACCATAAGCATCACATGGAGGAGACAACTTAGTCTTTGAGGCAAAAGTGAGAGGGTGTTGGTGATGAATTGTGGATGTGACAATACTTCCAAACTTAATGTATGGATATTATTCTAAAACACATTCGTAATAAGCAGGAAAGTTGCATTTTGCACAATAATAGAACCATTGTTGGGAATCTATTTCTTCTTCACAAATTAGGCAATAGTATTCTTCACAATTAGCTTCAACATTATAGGTGAGCTCGAGGAGATGATCATCATTTTTTTAAATAAGTGGCTCATATTCTCTTAGGCATAGAGAGTAATATTAAAACTAGTGGCCCATTAGGTGAAATTAGTTTATGTGGGCCTGTGGACGAATAGGTTATGGGGGATATTTTAGGAGTTTCTAA